>NW_016172313.1:0-13241 GCF_001687245.7 Rhagoletis zephyria | reverse complement strand
ACTCAAAGTCGGCCCCTGATACAAACCTAACCTCAAAAACGCCTTTAAATTGCCATTGAAAGGGCCACGATGAATGAATGACTCCAAAATTTTGTCCATATAATCACAACAATAGAGTAAGTCAACATACAAAAAATTAGCAAAATCGATTTACTTAAACGCATACCGCCCATACAAACCTAACCTCAAAAATGCTTAAAAATGTAATTAAAATCGCAGCGATGAATGCACGACTCCGAAACTTCGGCTATACATTTATAATGATAATATAAGCAAACACCCTTCAAATGGCTGCAATCGGTGTATTTTTACGCACACCTCTCATATAAGCCTAACCTCGAAAAGCTTTAAAAAGCCATAAAAAGGTAAAGCAACGCCCTCGTATTACACAAACTGCGTACTTGCGCAAGCTGATTTATACAAAAAGGGAAAGTAGAAACCCTATATGCATATATATGTTTATAAAAATAGTGGCTAATGTTTGGTAAAACTGTTTAGCCTTCAAGGTTAAAAAGCGGAAAAACATTTTTAATCTCGATGCAGCATGCCACGTTTTGGTAAAAGAAGGCTAAAACAATTTACGTAGTGCTGTATAAACTTTCTCATGAACTCTTTGTATAAGGTGTGGATATTTATTTTAAAGGTTTTCGTTTTCAATTTCAGCTATTTCAGAATTAGGAATGTTGAAATTTGTCACAATTGCTAAATTCGGCGTTGCTTTCTGAAAAGATAATAAGAGATGAAGTAAAAAATAATAATTTACCCTTGTACACTTTACAACGTCGTTTAATAGTTAAATACCTCCATTATTTATAATTTCTAATGCTTGCATTGTTTTGGAAAAAAATAAGTCTTTACAAAAAGAAAAAAATCCTGTCACTTGAAATAAGTATGTATTTCTATATTGTTTTAAATATGTAGGTATTGAGTCCCATGACTTTACTGGCTTAGTTTTCAAACTTGAAATTTTATTTGCTGCCAAATCTTGTAAAACCGAGTCAGCCATGCGATGTAGTATTAGTAATAAGTATAAAAAATGTCAAAATGTGATCTTCACCAATGTAATTTTTTCCGCCGAAATCCCACTATGCAGCCGCGCGACACTTCGCTGCAAAATTTTTAATTTATTTTTGTCAAAACCTGTAAAGAAGATGGATGCATTTTATTTTTATTTTGCATGGCGCATTTTTCTCAAATGTTATGTTTCTTCTACCAGCCCTTCTAGAAATTCATTCTAGCCGGTTGATGACCGCCGGCGGTCAAGGGAGCTTCTACTGCTGGCAAAGCGCCAGCTCTAGATTCTTACGCGGTGTGCCCTAATATCGTCTCGGAACCCTAGTGGCGCAGCCGTTTTCAAAACGAGGTAGATCCATCTCAGCACTTCCTTCTCAGCTGCCCGGTATTCGAGTGCACATTTTATTAACACTCACGAAAAGCTCTCCGGAGTGGACATCAGCTGCTTGCGTTACTTAGTTTTGAGCACGCAGCGCTTCTCTTTGTTGTTACCGTTCAAAGAATTTGGAAGAAGGACAATCTAATTAATGCCATAGTTTGTCCCTCGTGGGATCTTCCACAATAAAATAACCTAACCTACACATGGATACGGCAAAGGAGAAAATACTTTGTTCTCACGAGTTACAAGAATTTCCATAGACCTTCCATTTGGGTTGTTAGGCTTTTGTATTCTCTGAGGCTTTGCTTTGACATGCTGATAAACAAATCACAAGATCAAATATTAATGGTGGCTGGATATCAGCTTTAAAACCCTTGCCTTTCCCGCGGTCAGTTATATGTCGGATACTTATGAGTGGGCTGTATTTATGCTTCTGCACCGCAAGATAAAACTAAAAGTATTGTTCACAAGGTGGCCTTTGGTTAAATAAAAAGAAAATATTTTATGTCTCCTTTAAAAATCGACTGAGAAATCGACCACCCAAATCACTTACACTTTACGGTTGAATCGCCATTTACACTGGTCAATTTTGGATGAACGACAAAAATCGACTAGAAAATCGACCCGTGTAAAGGCACTGAGCTGAAGCATTTTGTTACAGATTTATATTTTGATTTGTTTTGTGTTATGTTGGGTACTCAGCTAGTTTTTAATAAATATTTTACAACTCATTTTGCCCAACATAAAACAAAGACTTTAAATTTATCGTTGTAGCACAATCAGGCAAACTATTAAATTACCAAATTTATTCGAAACACCCGCCATCCTGCAGCCATCCAACGCTGATTAAATACATACATACATATGTATGTACATAAGTACTTGGTTTCATAGCTTTTGTATGGGCGAAGTGAAGCGAAAACGGATTTAAAGTAATAATGCTAAGGACAGCACAAAAAATTCACAATGCAAAAACAACTACAACAAACAAAATGATGGCGATAACTATAAACACTGCAGCTGTAACGGCTGGCATCATATCAAAGAACAACCAGCGCCGCGAGGGGGTTAAGGAAATCAGGTTGAAACTATATAGCCCAAAGCTACATCCACCGCAATAAAAGTAGGGCGCATAAAAGCAGTCATAGCTGTAGAAAATGTGTGTATGCTTGTATATATAGTTAAAAGTAGCCATGGTGGCAACAAAAACAGCTAAACTGGTAACAACAACAAAATCCGTCGAGAACATCAAACATCAAATCGAAAACAGAAGCAAAAGCAAAGGCAATAGCAACAAAATCATGAACCAAATTACTAATATTAACAGCAGCAGCTAGTGAAATATGCGAAATAAGTGTGCGGCATAACGACGACAACAACACTAATGAAAATAATAACAAAAACGACGTAGAATGATTAACAACAAAGCCAAAAGCAAAAGCAATCAACTACAATAAGCCAAAATAGAAACAATGGAAGTGTGGAAATTGGTTACGCGTTAGTATAGAGAAAGGGTGGGAGTGGAGGGAGATTGCGAAGAGAGTGTTGAAGTGAGTAGTTGAAGCAGTCGGAGGCTGTGGCAGAGGCTGAGTGAATTGATTGTGATGGCGCAGCAGCGGTCAGCGACGATAGCAGCCAACGCGGTTTTAATCGAGATAGCCACAAAATGAATTTCAAAACAACAACAACAACAACAATAAGAGCAACAACAGCACATAATGTATGAGCTGAAACACTAGTAATAATGGCGACAGCGCCCACGCCACCAACGGCAACAACAGTTAAAGAAACCAAAGCTACAGCAATAACAACAACAACAACCACAACAACAAAAACACCAACAACAAAATAATAGCAATTTGGGAGAAAATTTCGCGCAACACATAGCATCAATGCAGCAGGCAGCAGTCCATCAGGCAGACAGGCATGCTGACAGACAGACAGACAGATAGACAATCTATGCAGTCAGACAGTCAGTCAATCAGTCAATCGGCTACTCAGTTTGTCAGTTTGCCTGTCGGCATGGCCACTCATTCATATTTGCTAAAGTAATGTTACATTTGAGATATACATTTAGGCGCTTTCACTTTATGCTCATCAACATGCCGCCAAATATTAATTTGACGACTGAACAAACAACCCTCAAACAACGAACCAACTAAGCTGGTGAGTAAATTGGAGAATTTGACGGTAAGCAGTAGTAAACAAGTGGCTAGAATCAACAATAACAACAACAACAGATATAACTGCCATGCCTCCAGCAGCAATAATGGTGAAAAGAAAGTTTTGTTGGAGCAAGAGTCACGAGTGGCAACATTTAAGGGGCACTCAAATATGGCACTACACACACACACACACAAACACATTAAAATATATATGTACATATGTATGTATGTACAACCGTAGGAAATGTGAGCAAAGAGCATGAAGGAGCGTGAGCGAGGAGGAGTGTTGAAGTTGAGGACTAACAAATTCTACAGTTTAATTTCGAAGTTTTTTATAGTTTAGAGCGACTGACTTGGTATATGCTCAGCAGCTGCCGAGAGTTATGAACATGAGACCTACATATATATTGAGAGTGGAAATTTAAGTTTTTATGAGAACAAAAAAGCAATGAGTTGAGTGTAAAAATTAGATAGGCAATGAGAGCAACTCGAGCACAGAACAGTAGTTGAGCAAAGGGAAGAGCATATGCTTGAAATGATTTGAGTGTAAAAAAAAACCAACGAAGTATTTAGAACTTCGCCTGAGGAGAGAAAGAGTTTCTCTAATAACGTACGTTAAAAATTATTTGAGAGACCGACTCAAATTCAAGCATTTGTAAGGCAAAATTAGTACTAAAAATCTGCTTAAGTAAAAAAGGGAGAACAGAGAGTAGCAACATGAATTTTAAAAAGGAACTACCCAAAAACAGTACGAATAACTAAACGATTTCCTAACAAATGAGCGCTTTCCGAATTGCGGTAACACAATCCTGCTCTCTTTCACTCCATGTCAGCGCCGTGAGCGCAATGTCACGCAACTAGCGAGAATTTGTAACTTACTTCCGTTAGCAGCAACAGCACATTGAATACCGTTTACCAACTGGCGACCGGCGACTGATTGAAGAGCCTACCGACCGACGGTGTGCTGTCATGTATTCAATTACTTACTCATCTTGAGCGAGCATAAGCCACATTAAGAGCAAAGTAAAAACAAAATATAAGGGCAGCACAACCGAGAACACGAAGTTCGTCAACAATTTCACACAATTTGCCGCTGGCGGCTTTGACGATGGGTACACAGGCAACTACCTGCTGCTAAGTATGTTGTAATGAAGTGGCAGACATTGATAGGAGTTTCATTGTCGCTAAAGTTAAAGCACATGCTAACAAAAACAAACTACGTATCTATGTATGTACTATATGTGAAGATTTGATGTCTGTCACTGTTTTAATGATTTTCCTTGCTGCCATTAACTGTGCATGAAAATTAATTGCATTGCGTGATTTTGTTGTTTATTGTCCAAGGTTTATTTTACTGTAAATTTTATTTGAAGTTGAATTCCAAGGGCAATATCTATACAAAAAAAGATGTAAGGCAACCAAAGTTCATATAAAATAGAGAACACTTTCTTTTAATAAAGGATAATTGAACATATTTTTTAATATGTAACTTAATTTATAGTTAATATTACTTCCGATGAGAAACGCAAAATTTGTGATATCAACATAACAGGATCGGTGTAGAAAGTCTTATCATACGCCTTATGCCATAAATTTGTGTATACATGCGACTCCAAACTAGACCGGAAACTCGTAGGAGGAGATTCGTCACAAGATTACAGTTGCCCTGAATTTTTCTGGATCCTATTGACGCTCATTGTGATTTCAGAATTTAAGTGGAATTTTCATGATCTACAGAAGCATTTCGGGAACTTGCGTGACATTTTGAAATATTTTAGAACTTTCTGGGGCATTTGGGATCTATAGTCTCTTCTCTGAATTTCTCGCCAATTTTTAGGATCTATTAGCTCTTATTGAAATTTTATTTTTTAGGTATTTTCAGATTTTTATGTGGCTTCTTGGCTACTCCTTGTGTTTTTCGAGATTTTTCAAATCTATATTGGCTTCTTTTTAGATGGTGCGGAATTCGGAGAGCAAGTTGGGGGTATATGAAAACAAAAGCTTTTGGAACTTTTTGGGGTATTTGGAGTCTACTGTCACTTTCTAAAAATTGTCCCGGATTTTGGGGGATCATAAGCTCCCACTGAGTTTTTTTGGCCATTTTCAGATTTTTAGTTGGATCCGTAGGGACCTTTTGAATTTCTCAGGGTTTTCAAATATTTTGTGGCTTCTTTTTGGCTGATCCGTGATTTGGAAAAAAAGCTGGAGGGCATGTGAAAACATAAGTTTTGATTTAAATTTTTTAACATCTTTGTTGTGGATAACACGCAAGTTAAATTTTTTGTGTTTGGAATCAATTTTTCTTAACATCTTTTTTTATATTTTCATATATTAACAATATTGTAAGATATTTTTATCTAACTTGACTAGTGAAATACTCTAAGAATAAGTATGTACTACTTACATATGTCTAAATTTAAGTTTTCTTAATATTATTTTTGTGTTACAGCAATGGGATTGCCACTGGTTAACGAGGAGCGACCGCTGTTAGAAACAACTCTTGATGTTGTTTCTGACTCGATCCCAGGTCCTGCAGAATGGTAGTGCGCACATGCAAATTTAGATAAAAATCGTTTATGTTAGCAATATTGTAAAATTTTGTTTAACTGAACTATATAATTCATTTTAAATTTAAGACAGGTGGCAACAGTAGAGAATTTATTTTCGAACTGAATTTTTCTATATTTTTTTTACTCATTCATAATATTTTTACAAAATATTCTATACTTACTATCCATTCATTAATTTTAATACAAAGAAAAGCGGCAATAACTTTTCGTTGAGTTTACCGAAATTTTTTTCTTAACTTAGTGACTCTTAACGAACTACCCGTATTGTTACCTTAATATAGAAAGGCCCCAACACCTTTTCGTTTGATATTCAACTTCCTACCAAAGTCGGTATATTACTCACTTAGGACCAACTAAAATTTAAAAACAACTACTACTTAATTAAATTATGTACCTTCAGTGTTTATTGAAAACCACTGTTTTGAAGACACTCGCAACGAAAGATCTCTGTTTTTATAAAGTTTCAAAACCAATTAGTCAAAAACCAAAAATGTTACATAGGGCCTTTCTATATTAAGGTAATAATGATACGTACAAATATTAGAGTGTATCATCAAAACAGGTTGTGATGTTTTCTCCTGAGTTTTAAAATTTATTATATTTTACGACTTCCGATAACTGGCGTAATGCGCACACAAAAATTAAATATTTATATTTAGATGGTTACTACTTTCGTTTCAAAACCAACCCAGCATGTGGGATTAAAAATAATTCACTGCTGCCTGTGCTATTCAAACTAGCTTTCTTCTTCTAAATATAAGTGAAAGAAATCGTTTTGAGGCTTTCTACCACACATATCCGTATTCCACAACTTGGCGTATTAGCACATAATATAATTTTAAGCTAGCACCATGGCGTATGAGTAACGTTTTGGCATGCTTTGCAAGTCTCTTCAGACATATTTTAGGAATAAAGCTTTAAGTGTATAAAGTAATAAGAACTCCTAACCGATTTCTAGAACTAACTGAGTACTTTGCTTGGGGTGTCTAGATGAACACACAAACATATTTACGTTGCGGACACACGTTAAATTCTTTAAAAGCCCGCACGCACACAAGTGGTTACATATGTACATTAGAGTGGTCCAAAATAATAACGTCGGAATTTTAATGCCGCCATCCTCTAGGATTGTTTTGAACCGAAAATAAATATACCCCTATTTTTTATTTTGAAATCAAAAAATATTTAGGGAGTGCTCACAGCGCTCAAAGTTTTCCATGTATTTTATATATGGAAAAAACAAATTTTCGTAAAAATGATATAAAACTCTTGAAAATCAATATTTTTCAATCGTAAAATTGTGGTTCTCTTCAGGAGACTTCAAATATTGATATCCAACTGTTTATTTAACCATTTTTTATGATTAAAGATATTTTATTGGTCATTGCATTTTCAAGGATCCATAAAATATAGTCACCATGAAAAAATTGTTAAAGGAACAATTGAGTATTATTACCGGGAATCTCCTGAAGATAAGCAAAGTTTTCCGATCGAAAAATATTGATTTTCAAGAATTCTACACAATTTCTACGAAAAGTTGTTTTTTCCCCATATAAAATACATCGAAAACTTTGAGCGCTTTGAGCACACCCCAATTTTTTTTTTCAAAATAAAAAATAGGGGTATAATTTTTTTTGGTATGGTTTTTACATACATTTTTGGACCACTTTAATGTACATTCGCACAACCAGCTACTTCTATAAGTACATTTATTTGCTTCATGGCCTTGATGCTGATTCTACTGCAACATCGTCATCTGTTACATTTAGGTTTTGCTTTCAACGCCAGCATTAAAATATATATTAAATATATGTATACGTATGTATATTAGAGTGATCCAATATTTGTATGGACAAAAAAAATTTCATCCTAGAAACTGGAGACCCCCATAGTTTTTTCCCTTTTGATATTTGTAATATCTATACCAACTTTCAATTTTATACTGTAACCAATACAGGGTGCTCAATGACCTTGAAATGAGCTACTGGATCGCTGTAAAACTAAAAATGACAACTGAAGCTTGTGATATTTTTTTTAGATAATTTAAATTTGTAATGTGTATATGCATGTGCATTCAAAATTGATTCATATGTGCATAAATATGTATGTATGTGTATATATGCCCTCTTAAACGTTTTGTTTCATCCACATACATACGTAACCATTTACACATGTACATAGGTATTTACATACGAGTAACAAACTCGGAGTTATGCGAAAGTACTTTAATTGAGAGCATTTTGATGTCATAATTTTGAAGTATAGCTTTAGGATGCTTAAATTACTTCAATCAACAATGGTCAGGGGGGTGGGCAAACTTTTGTGCCACAACATAACTTTGCCAGTCGAAACAACGAAACTCTGCCTTCGTTGCTGCAGACATAAAATTGGAGCAGTGTAGCCAAAACAAACTTCAACGATGCAATATTTCTCATGTTTCGGCATAAGTTTTCTAGGTTCAACGCATTCATTGGACGCGCTGACAGTAAGGCCTCCGGGGGTCGCTTAGGCATTTAAATGTTGAAATATGTTGCAAATAGTAGGCATTCATATACCCACATATATTCGCACACACGCATATATATACTAATGCATGAAAATCCTAACCTCAAAAAAATCACCCGTTATACAACGAGGAAAGTCGGTATTTGCACTGAAACCAAGTGGATAATTGCATTCTCGCTGTCTCGGTCGCCTGCGTGCCGTTTATTATTTATGTGTGTACACGTAAATGTGTATGCGTAAATGTAATAACCGTAATGTTATTGCACAATCACACTCACTCAAGAATGCTTCAAAATATACCCAGTAGGGAAATAAACTAGTTTAAATACTGATGTTCAACTAATTGAAGATCTGATTTTGTTTCTTCGAACGAACTGTTTGCTTTAACATGGCGTTGTCCTAGCAAGCAGTTAATTATCCGACTCTGCATTTGATTTCAAATACTTTAAAAAGCATTTGCCTTAAAGCAGATACTTCAAAGTCAATATGTTTCGTTTGAATATGCTTTCGTTTTGCACTTCACAGATGCTTTTGCAGAATTCCAAAACACAAAAAAAAATGTTATTATCATTTCCGCATGTTATGTCTGTTGGGATTCGAACCCAGACCTTTTCGAAGCTAAGAAGTAACAGCAGGCATCTCTGCACGCTCAGGTATAGCCAGACAAGTCAATATGATTTCAAATGTTCAGTTGAATTGTGTGCACTGTGTATAAATAAAAAATGTAAAAATATGTGATACATATATTTGCAGATGTCTTTTCAACCAATTTAAAATACTTAGTGTTAAACGCTGAAATAGTTAATTGCCCAAAATCAGATGATTTTTCAACTAATATTAAATCAATTGTAAAACAAAAATTCATTAAAAACGGCCTCAAGCTCAATAAAATAAATAAATAACTGTTATAAGGCCACAAAAAAAAAACTTATGGTCGAGCACACCTAAAAGTTAAGCATTTTAAAAATAGAATTATTAGCAAAACCAACAAAAACAACAACCACATAGCACTGGAATAGCTGCGCTTGGTTTTAGTTGGCTTAAAAAAATTTAAATAGTGGAAAAAGCAACAACAGTTTACCTTAGCTCTGTGGGTAGGCTGCCGGCTATGGCGGATGGGGTCGTTGGATCGAATCCAAGGTGAAGAAGTCGGATGAGGAGATGTGGGGATCTCCGAAATAGCTATAACTTACACCAAAAATGTAAATTGTCTTTTTTTTTACAAACATTTTTTCTTTAGAAACGGACCCAAGCTCAATAAAATGTCGAATACAATTATTTGCAAAGTTATCAAAAGTGTAGGCATTTGGTTTATTTCAAGGAGCCTGTTAGGTGATTATACATCAATTTTAAGTCAGTTGCTACATACGCAGAATAAATTTCTGAGGAAATTGTTTGAGCTATGCCGTACTGGGTATATAGTATGTGCCCAACAATGACAGAATACCAGATTGCGCCCATCAGAGAGAATGTTTGAGAATAATTTTTGTGTAACGTACCACTGGTGCATTTGCGAGAGAGAAGTGCCAAAACGCGAGCAAGAATGGAAGAAGGAGACGAAATTATGCAAGAAAAACGTAAAAAAGTTGCACAAGTGTGACGTCATACTAACAGCGATTCTGTCAAATTCACTGAGAGCGGAATAGCGGTACCTAGATGGGCGCCACCTTTGTTCTCTACATCCTTGCATACATTAACGTTTCGTCGAGAAAACGCTAACTATTAAAAAAAATTCTTGCTCAAAAGGGCTAGTACGTGAATTAGCATGATTATACCATAAAATGCCTCTGATCTATAGAATTTTGAAGAAAAACAATCAAAGTTTACATGTATTTTGTATGGGAAACCTTTGCACGCCTTGGGCGAGTACTTAATGTGAATATTAAGGGTTAAAATTTTCAGGGAGTTTTTTGTAGGTGTTTTCCACAAAAATTTGATGTAGGAGTAAAAGAAAACAAAAGTCGCAAAAAAAGTACGCTATATACACATGTTACTTAACAATAAAATTTGTGTGGTCTTACAGACCAACATCGGTGGTTTAGAATCTTTTTTAAGCACACTAGTTAAGGGTTAAAGTTGTGGTCTCTCCAATGATAAAATGTGTCTAGTTCTTCGATTATATAAACCAGATCGATTTTCCGTGGTATCACACATGTGGGCTCTTCATATCAACTCCTACATATTTTGATTGCAGAATTTCGGCACGAAAGGTCCAATTCCAGCCTGACGTATCGATGTTAAGCATTCAGTCACTTTAATTGCGAATAGTTTTCCATCGCTCCTAAGAACACCAGTTCAGTAATATGACATCTTTCTGTGGGGTACATATTGACACTTTAACATTTTGCTCATCCATTTAAAGCGGTTGTCTGCCTAGCAGCTTACTTATGTACATTTACTTACTTTTGAGTGACTGCTAGCAATTGAGTAATGAGCCTACGCATTGATACTGTATATTTAGAAATTATTTATGTTTGTTACAATGATCGTATTTTATATGAATAAGTGCCTAAATGTAGCCTATTCAAAAATACTTACAAACATACTCACAAATGGATGCGTCCATATAAAAGGTTTATACCTACATACATACATACATACCGTTTGATATTTTGTATGCCGTATTTTCTTAGTTTCAATTTCATTGTTTGCAATCTTAAAATAAATGGGCCTTTCAAATAAATACAATCATTTTTCGTTTTCAATAGCTAAATACTATAAATGTGTGTGTACGTATGAATATTCAAAATTTGTACATTGAGTTGGTGTTAATTGCCGTATACTAAGGATTAAGCTGAAACAGAAACTTTAATTACTTTGCAAGTATGGTTTACGTTACCAAAAAATAATACAAAATAAACAAAGCGGTACTATATCTTCTGGAACAAATATTTGTTATTCCTTGTCAAATTTGGTTTTTATACCCGTGCGCACTTATGAACAAAGATATTATAACTTTGTTCGCACAAGGATTGTTTGTAATAGCCTAAAGGAATCGAGATAGATATGGACAAATGTAAATGCTCAGAATGAATAGAGAACTCGATTAAGCCATGTCTATCCGTCTGTCCATGTACACGATAACTCGAGCAACAATTTGGGATATATCAACGAAATTTGGTATGTAGGTTGCTTTTTCGAACTTTAACCACGCCCACTTCCCATATACCGGTATATTCGAAAAATGCAAAAAAAAAAACTACCATGTATCAGTAAGTATTGGATCCAAAAAATTTTTAGCAAATAAGTGTGAAGCCGCCTACTTTTGATGAAATACGATACGAGTATCTGTTTTTTGGATACCTACTCAGTACTTGGTTCAAAAGTATTGATACCAAAATTACTTGGTATCGAACGCAAAGTATCGAGTATGTACTTGTACTCGTATCGTCTCAACCCTACTTAGCAGAAAATTATATTATTACAAATTTTAGGATAACGGTCGTGGCGCCGCCCACATATGGCCACAAATGTTTACCTCGGTTGACGATTTATCAATTTCTACCAAAGTCGAAGAACTTAATAGCTTTGTTATGGAAAAGCATTTCGTTCGATATTCAAATCGGACTAAAATTACACCCGCTTACCGTGTAACGGTAAATTTAAGAAATACGAAAACTCCGATAATTCAATAACTGAGGACTGAAGACAGTTATAGACTTTAGGCTTGGCACCGCCCACTTTATGACTGCAAAGATTTATCTCAGCTTATTATCGAAAACGTTTGAAATCGGGAAAAACATCCCTGCTTATCATGCATAATTGATACCGGCGTCGGGTATTTAAAATTCGGTTTCACCCAAACTTATACTTCTTAACTTCTTTTTTGTTTTTAACCGACTTCCAAAAAAAGGGGAGGTTATCAGTTCAGGGGTTTTTTTATGTATGTTACCGCATAACTTTGGACCACGTCAACCGATTTCGATAATTATTTTTGCATCGGAAAGGTAGTGCCTCAGAGGTGGTCCCATACTAATATGGATCAATATCAAGCCCGACATCAGGATCATGATATATATATATATATATATATATATATATGAGAATTGAAGTCGGTTTTTTTAGCTAAAAATTACTTGTTTTGATATCGCCTTAATGAGCATTTGCAAAAAAATATTTAATTAGTTAGTTAGTTTAATTAGTAATTTAGAGGTTGGGAAAAGCACTTTCGAAAAAAGACTTGCAATCAAGAGTTGCGTATGTTTGTCGACAAATTCCGAATCTGTAATAAAAACATACAGTGACTCAAACAAATAGCCGCGTTTTTTTTAATATCCCCAATGTTTTTCGAGCAAACTTTTCTTGTTATATTTCTATAAAAATGCCGTACCCAAAAACGTATAAATCAAAGTCTTAAAACCTTATACAAAATTTAGGAAAATCCAACAAACTTTCATTAAAATTTCAACTTTTTAATCTGAATCTTAAGAAAATTTTTTGGTGAGCAGTTTTATAGCCCATACAATTTTAGTCCAATGAAGTGTAAGGTTCAAGCAGCTAAAAAATCGCAGTGATTTTTGGGAAATTTTTTTTAGAGTCTACTTTTTCGGTTTTGTTAGTATAACAAGTGCAATTTACAAAAACTGGCGTTGATTTTACATAATTTTA
>NW_016172312.1:0-13242 GCF_001687245.7 Rhagoletis zephyria | reverse complement strand
CTTCCTCACTACTTTCAGCGCTGCTACCATTCAGTAGGTTATAAATGTGGACATCGGTCACTAGGTCGCCATTGTTGTTCTTACATAAAACAATTATAGTTAGATTAAAAAAATCGGGAATAAAATTGTCACTGAATCGGGATTGGATACAACTACTTTCTTCCGATACCTACTCAAATTATCGATACCAAAATTACTTGGTATCGGACGAACAGTATCGAGTATATACTCGCTTTATCCCTACTTCAACCATACATCATTTCTGCTACATTCGCCATGTTGATTTTTCAAATCACTAACGCGGCTAAAAAAGTTTCATTTCTAAAAACCCTCTCAAGACATCGAGAAGGCCTTCAGCAGTACTAGTACATAATGAACTCCTAATTGACTACTATGCTCCTGACTGATATATTCATATATTTTCCATTGGCTCAGGCGTAGATAAGAAAAGTATGTACGTATCTTGCGCCCCCGCCCCATCCCCCTTTCTCTTCTGTATGCTAATGCCACATCAAAAACTAAAATTCAATTCCTTTTGCATAACTTGCGAATACACATTCGCAATTACGACTCCTTTCTGCAGAGCAAAAGTACTTTTCAATGTCCGTGACATTTCATTCAAAAACCGCAGCCTGCTTGTATGTATTCAACTGCATGTTGCCACAAGATACGTAGCGCTGTGTGGGATATACATCCCAACGAGTGCATTGGTAGTCGTTCTCAAGATACTCGCATCTTTCCTCAGCATAGTCTTCGAAGCCCTCCTTTTTTCCTTTTTTAATCTTAATCTCATTTCATGCATTGCTTATTCCATTTCTTCACAATACTGCTTCTTTCATTTCTTATATCGTCTTGATGCGTATTATTTTTATAACATTTATTTTCATTTCTTATTTCAATTTGCATTTGTTGCCACTATTCGTATGTACGTACTTGTGTTGTTTTTTTTTCTCCTTCTTATTTTGCTTATCTATGCTTGTTGTTATTTTTACCACTCTTACGCACTCAGTGTTGTAGTTGTGTGCTGCCATGACGTGTTTAATGAGATTTTCTGCCTACAACAATAACTTGTAGTTATCAACATTATCCAGGGAAAATTGCATTAAGTCGAAGAGAAGTGTAGTAATCAGTATTCAGTGAAAAGTAAAAATAAATTAATACAAGGCAGTGGAACTTACAGCATACACCTTTAAGCTGAGTTAGCCGCATTTCTTTATGTGAAAAAATAAAGAGTGGTAAAAACACCCGATCTTTTTTAACATCTTTTGAGAGCTCGAAACTTTTTCCCACACTCGCATCAAGTTAGTCATAATGAGGACCAAGTTCTCAGAACCTATTGCGTGGATAGCTAAGAAAAAAAAGATGTCTCAGACACCGCAGTTGAAAGTCTTTCCCGTGATGCCTTCAATTCAACCACTTTTGGTTGTTTGTATTAAAGAATAGGTCCATCGTACTTTTGAATAGCTTTCCTAGCACAGCATCCTTATTTCTCGAGATCTACATTTTCTTTCTGGCATTTGTGTTGTTCTTGGCGGGAGTAAACTCTCTTGCTCTTTCTCTCGGCTAAATATTAATATGTGTCGTAACTGTGATTTCCATGTTCATAGCTTCTGAAAGATCAGATCATTTCCAATGCACAGGAACAAGACTCTGGGAGACTATTATTTGCATCATATACCTCAACTCGTCCCACCTTCCCACAGTAATCCTTCCCAGGCTTGCCAGAGTGTAAACTGCACAATGAAACCAGCTAATTAGGAATACGTCTTTCTATTTTTTGTGCACTAGGGTATGGAATAGAATTAAAGTACACCGCTCCTATAGACGGAGTTAGCTATCCGCCTCTCTTTCAGCCCGGCACCCTGCACTGTTACACAAACAGTTCAAAGACTACCAAGCTTATGGTTTACTAGGAGGGTATAACATTAAGTGATTGCATTATCTAATCAACGTAACAAACCAGTAACATGGAATACTAACAGGTATCCTTACATGACACTGTATTCTTGTTGAGTGTAATGCCGTCCACATAAACCAGGAATCACACGATTAGCACATTTGTATAGATTTGTAAATTTTTCCAGTGACAGAGTGGTGTTGTTTATAAATTTGAGCTCATTAAAAGAATTTCCAGAAAACACCACTCTGTTAATGCCAAGATGTACAAACGGTGTGATCTCCCTGCTTTAGGCTTTCAGCTAGAGAAGGCTCTATGCGATCACGGCTTGAATAAATTAACTTTCAATCATCGAAAAAGCTGCTGGCCTTTCTGGATAAGAAGTGCTGTGAAGGATAGAATCTATCTATCCACGATCCCGAAGGAAGGTCGGTACTCTAAGTTGTTGACGACACATTGATTTTGTCTAGGATGTATACAATTATATGATTCCGGTGCTTACATTATGTAAAAGTAACAGATTGACCGAGCTTTGTCCGGATTGCATATACTTTTTAAAGCATTCAAGATAGCTTTAAAAAATATTTTGGAAAAAACGAAAAATTTGGATTTCGAAACCTATTAAGTAAATTTCTTACTCCAAAATTCCAAAATTTTATTCTTAAATATGTATATGTATATGTACATTACTGTGTATACATAAAAAAAATGCCGATTGAAATTAAAACAAGTACCCCGCAAACATATTCTGAGCGTTCAGAATATATGAGTCCGAAAGGTGTCCTAGGTAGGTAAGAAATATGAGTTTCAAAAACAAAAAATTTTTTACTCTTATATGAATCTATTAGGATTCATATATGAGCCAAGTTATGAGCCAGCACCTTGTGCCAATATAAAAACAATAAAGATTTGAAATTTATATCTAAACTTGTTTATACAGAAATTGAAAATAATTAGAAAACAAAAAATGAACAAAATTTAGCTTCAGCTGCTGCTATTGAATGCATGTTGGAATGTGTATATGCATGNTTGTATTACATAGAAGGGTGGCAACCCTAAAGGAAAATATTTTCTGACCAAAGTTCTCAACGATACCTTTCATTTGATATCCATATTGCGATGTTTTAGATAAATTGTGTGGAATCGAAAATAGGTGGCAAGCTTACACTATTTTCCTTAGGGATAAGATTTTGTATATAGGGAAGCATTGTTTAAGAACCTGCTCTTGGTACCCATGAATAGTAGTATTTTACCTTTTTCTGCTAAAAAAAGGTTAAATAAGTAGGCGATTAAAAATACGTGGCAACGCCACTAAAAATATTTTTGAATTAGGGATCTTTAAAATACCTTCCATTTAATACCCACATTATGATATTTTTGAATTAATTTGTAACTAATTTCGAATAGGTGGCAGCCTTATACGAGTCTTCTCTAAGATAGTGCCTATTCAGATAACCTTAAATCCAAAACTTCATTTGCGTACAAAATTTCATCAGATTCGTTAGAGCCGTTTCCGAGCACCCTATGGATATATATATATACAAGAATAGCTGGTTTAATGTAATAAGATATTGAAACATGACCCAGGTCCAAGGGAATGCCTGCTGGATAAACTGGCTACCAGAGCTAGTGTGACAAAAAAATAGACTTCAAGTAGTTCCCGTGGTCGCTTTGTCATAAAGATACAATTGCTTTGCATGTGAAATTTATAGCCATCTTACACGCAAGAAGGATACTATAAAGGGCTGGCAAGGCCTAATGTCTTTACAAAAAAAAACTCTACGTGCGTTTTAATCGAGTAGCTATAATTGGATTTTGTTTGAAAATAGGTCGAGATGGTTCTACCAGAGTTCGAAAACAATTGTTTGGCTGCTGACCAGAACTTATTTGACCGAGTGTTATTTCAGTTTCTTGAATTACCTTCTCCATATTGTCATCTTCAGACGAATTCCCCATATAATTTGCGGCAAAAAATAATAAACGTACTCTGATCTCGCAGAAATTTGGTGCATGGTCTTCCTTTTCCTAGAAAAGAAAAAAATATAAAATAGCGATATCGGTCTTCAGAATCCAAAAGCCAAAAGGGGCATTAAAGCTACGGAGTGTCGCTAATATTATGAATTCGTAGCTGATGAAAGCATATGCTTTCACCAAGAATACCCCAAATTGAGTTCTTTATATTTTAATTTCCTCTTTTTGATTTTTGTATACTTTAATATTTTTGTACCCACCCACCCTGTATAGTAGGAATGCTTTCACAATTGCTTCATTATCATTATTTCCTCTATATGTTGTTCATCAATATGAGAAAATTCACGCCACTTCAACGACAGACTGCCCTTTTTTCTCTCACCTTCAAGTGTCCTCCGTTCGCTGCTGAGCCTGCTGAGAGTATTTTAATCAAAAAATGTACAATGTATATTGCTGAGATTTATACTCTTGCAAATGAACGCAGTTGATGGATGACAAGCAGATAAAGCCACAAATACAATTACATATTTACATGCATATGAATGCAGAGCATAAAGTGCCAGAAGACACAACACTACACTGCATAAACAAGCACACCACATACATACTTACATACATACACTTATGGTATAAACATTATCCGGCATTAACCATGGCGTATACGTAATACAATTTAAATGCTTTTTTCCCCACGTTCGGTAAAATAAATTAACAACAGATTTAAGACGTGTGCTTGCAACATATTAATGCGTAATGCAGACATGCAGCATACAACAACAATGGCAATATAGTAAGGCAGGAATGTTTTGAGAAAATTATAAAAAAAAATTGTATCAAGTGCATAAAAATCCGAACTTTTGTTGTGGGTGTGAGTGCATAAATATGAGTGGCGGCAGGTCATCACCGATAATTTTCCGTTCGCAAAGTCATCGTTATTTTGTCTGCTTTTATTTTCTCATTGATCGGCATTTTTTATTTAATTTAATTTAATTTAATGCACATTTTTGTCTGTTGATGTGCATACGAATTTAAGCTGATTAAATTATGAATTTCCATTGAGATTTTTTTTATCTCTGTCATTTTTTAAGCAATGCAAATTTTTTTTAATTAATTCGAAAAATGAGTTTTAATGAGATTAAGGCATCGCATGAGGGATCAGTGGGCCACATATTTATAACTGTGGTACACTGAACGCCTGTCTGACTCTTTCGGTGCGTAGGAAGTTGGTTCAAATATTACTGTACATGGTTATAAATACAAATATACATACATAACGGGTGATTTTTTTGAGGTTAGGATTTTCATGCATTAGTATTTGACAGATCACGTGGGATTTCAGACATGGTGTCAAAGAGAAAGATGCTCAGTATGCTTTGACATTTCATCATGAATAGACTTACTAACGAGCAACGCTTGCAAATCATTGAATTTTATTACCAAAATCAGTGTTCGGTTCGCTTTACGTCCGATTTATGGTCTACATAATCGACCAAGTGAGCAAACAATTAATGCGATTGTGACCAAGTTTCGCACTCAGTTTACTTTATTGGACATTAAACCAACCACACGAATGCGTACAGTGCGTACAGAAGAGAATATTGCGTCTGTTTCTGAGAGTGTTGCTGAAGACCGTGAAATGTCGATTCGTCGCCGTTCGCAGCAATTGGGTTTGCGAAACACATTTCGAACCGAACACTGATTTTGGTAATAAAATTCAATGATTTGCAAGCGTTGCTCGTTAGTAAGTCTATTCATGATGAAATGTCAAAGCATACTGAGCATCTTTCTCTTTGACACCATGTCTGAAATCCCACGTGATCTGTCAAATACTAATGCATGAAAATCCTAACCTCAAAAAAATCACCCGTTATAATAAGCAAGATATCGCATAATTATGTATATCCGTCCGTCTGTTGTAATTTTCCCCATTCAATAGTTTTAATGATTTTTTCTGCGGAAAATGACTCCAGTGGGATTCAAAGAATGCAAGAAGTCCTGGTTTCTCCTAATCGGGTTTCATAATTTTTCTTTAGTCCTTTGAGAATTGGGAACATTTATATATATCGTAACTAGACACGAATAAAGGCGCGCTAGTGTTTTGATGGCGAAAAAAGACACGTAAAAAAATTTTCGAAAAAGACGCTTAAGAAAAACTTCGGCGAATAAAAAAGAGTAACATAGTTTAGGGCGAAGAAAGACGCCATTATTGATCTCGATCTGCGCTTCGGCTACTTCAAATCAGCAAAAAGATAATTCTGGCCTCCGTCGGAGCCCAGTGCGACCTAAGGGCAGCCCCTAAGGTCATCAAAATACTGGGCGCCATCCCGCATGACCAAGTGACGTACGATCAAAAATCCTCCCTCAAATGGGCAATGGGAGTCTGTGCCGTCAACAACAAGCGATCCTCCGCGAAAGGCGAGAAGGACGAACAATTTGAGCAAACCCAATGAAGGACGTGGCCTCTAAGAGACAGCGATCTCAAAATTACACCTCGAGTGGTTCTAAACGTCCGTCGATGGCCGTATCCACTGCGAAGCCATTCAGCGTGGCCGCCAAAGAGCATCTCACGCCGGTGGTGTTGGACAAGGCACATCCAGACGCCCACATTAGCGCGGACAATTGGAAGTCCGTCCTGATGTGTCTATGCAGGGTATATAAAGGGATACCGGCCCGGCAACAGTCGTCCGTGATGCCGGGTGACACGTCAACCAGTGAAATGTAATATTTTATTTTTCCTTACACACACTCATTTTTATTTTTACTCTCCCGAAAACTTTGACTTTTGTTGGTCTGACGTCAAATTGGCTTCTACCTGTTTTTATTGTACCATGAACTTGGGCAGCTTTTCACCTATATCTTGGTAGTGATTTGCTTTTACTGAATTCATTTATTTAATTGAAAATTACATTTCAAGCAATATTACATGAAAACTTTTCCGCTAGCAAATCTTAGCTTTACAAAATTATTTCGTGCTACATACATAAGTACGTCAAATACAGATCTTAGTACAAACATATCTCGCTTTCATTTTCTATAGGTTTTGTTTACTAAACACACACGCTGCTGGTTTTTGTTGCCCGTAAAGAATTGCACTTCCTCCTTTTCTGCGGCTCGTTGTCAGTAACTAACCAACGTCAATTTCAATTCACTTGAGTACCAACTACTACGTGCTACATACATATATTTGAAGTATCCTTTAAGACATTGCTTTTGCTCTTAGTTTTTTTTTTGTGGCATCCTTATGTTGACATTTGATGTGTAATCTGTGACAGGTAACGGCAAGCGGGGGAGTAAAAAGTAAAAAAAACAAAAACAAAACCGAACGAAGTAAAGTAGGTAATAAATGAGAAAACTGGAAAACTGTGATACGTTTTCGCAACAGCCATGATTGAAGTGGTGCAGCGGTGGGCAGATGCAAAAGCAAAAACATGTTTACTGTGATGATATAACGAGTAGCAATAAGTGCGTAAGTATACGGGTAGAAGGAGGATGTGGATAAGCAAGACGGCCAGGTATTCCGTGGGCGTAAACTAACAGGTAGCGCAATAACATTACAGCGCCAAGATAAACAAAAAAACTCATCAAATAAGAAAGACATTGTATACTTACATGGGTAATATGTATGTACATGCAAACAATAACAACAACTACTTCCTTAGTAAAGATAAGCTGGCAAGTAATAATAATAATAATAAGGGACTGAAAGGAATTAAAGTGACAACATGAATGAGCGAGAAGCTGCTTTACCTGGAAGTGTGTAGGTAAGAGAGGTAAAAATAAATAAAGCTCAAGGAACTATTCAATTACATTAAGAAGAATCATATGGCATGGAAGGAAGTACATAGTTGTTGTGCAAATAAGTAATAATACGCATTTCTTTGTTTGGTTGTTGAATAAGCAAACCTAATCAAATTCATACAAATGGACGAATATGTACGTGGCTTCCTTATTGTACTGCGGCGGCTGCAGGCAATAATGTTAACAAGCTAACGGAATTTGACAAGCGCCTGATTGCAAAACAAAAATGTATGTACGTGTATTCTGGCATTCATTATTTATTTGTAGTTGGCAAAATCTTCCTTACATTTTCTGTTGATTTATATGTAGCCAAGGAAGCAATTTCACTTCACCATTAGTGGCTTAACTTATGTTATTTTTGATTAAAAAGGAAAAACACCGCGCCGATATCCAAATATATAACTCAGTGGCTAGCTCTCACAGCTGATCAACAAAGTTTCACAACTGAAGGCTCGCATAGTGAAATGCCATATTTTGGACACAACATTTTGCAGCATATTTTGACACAACTTTTCCCCCTTTCTTTTTAGGCGTTACCGAAGATCTTATGGTCTCAAAACTGACTCATAGCCAATTTAGCAGCCTATAACCACGACTGAAAACCTATTCTGATCTAGATCTCATTTCACAATGTGTTTTCACTTGTTTCAATTTAGTTGGACATTTTTCCCATATCATATTCATAAGTTCATAACTTCTTGTTGCGGCAAGTTACGCGTTCGGTCTGCAACTACCTTAGTTTGGCTTTGGGATGAACAAATAGTGCACCCAAACGTATGCAATAAATTTCAATTAGCGAATGGAATTCCTAACAATTTTACAGGATAATTCTCGCAACTGTCTTTCTTACAAAAGTCTTTCGTAAGACAATTGTCAATTCTGACAACAACTTTGAAAACGTTTTTCTGTCTTTCGAAAGACGAATTGAAAGATCTGCCCACGAGGAGGTATTAGCGTTATACTGTTCGCCTTTTAGCAACTAGTTTTTAAAAATTAAATCAAATTTAAAAAAAAACATATACTGTCATTATTAAGACAATAACCATTAACAAATAAATTAATTAATTAAATTAAAATAAAAAAGAAGTAGGATCAAAAATAAAACTAAGCAAAATTAAATAAAATGTTTTAAAAATTAAATGAAATAAAAAAATTATTTTTTTTTTTCGTTTTAAAACGATAACATCAACAATTTTAAGAAGATTAAATTTAAAAAATTAAATGAAAAAAGAAGAAAACAGTACCTACTTACAAATTAAATGAAAAAAAAAATAAAATATTTTTATTTAAAAAACACTAACTAAAAAATAATTGAATAAAACAATTTTTTTTGCCATAAAATCTCAAACCAAAAATAAAATGAATGAAACAAAAAATAATAAATTTTTTCAAAAAAATTTTCGAAATTAAAAAAAATATATTGTTTTTAAAACAATTAAATCTTAAAAAGTAAACAAAATAAGTTACTAAAAATTAAATTTAATTAAAAAATGCATATTTTTCTTTTTAAGAAAATGAAATATGATAATTACAAGAAAATTTAATTTAAAAAATTAAAAATTATTATAAAATCGCTGCCCGAGGTTTCTAGCCCGGAATTAAAATAGAATAAAATAATACAAAATCTGTTCACCAAGGATTCAAACCAGTATCTCTCGAATGGCACGCTCGGCTATTGCGACTGTTGGAGCGGCGCGAATGATTTACAAGTGCTTTCTCTCAAAAAAGCTTTTCACCATGAATGAATTTTGCTAAGAGCATTTGTGAACAGTAGAGAAAATGTAATCTCAGCCTTGTGAATTTCGAGGAGGTCTAATGTCTAGTCATTTGAGACTAAACAAAAAAACCTTTCCTTCCTCTTCTCATTTGGCACTACAACCTATTGTCGGGATTGGTCCGAGACCAAAAAACTTCGCCAATTGCTTTTCAACTTTGGAAATTTGCGATAGTAGTTCCTCGCAGGTGCAGACAAGTCCTCTGCACTGATCTTTTCATTGTTTTCGGCTTTCCTTTCAAATCCATGGGTAACTAATCCAAGGATCTTTTCACTAGCGCCCTTCATCCATGCGTACAACATTTTTGCTCATCGAGCGGTGGCTCTTCAATTGCTTATCGAAATTAAAGTAGTTACTAACTATTTACAGAGGTATTCTTCGAGTGTGAATCGCCTTGTCCAAAACTCGTTAAAACTCGTTTTTAATAGACGACTCTCTTCCCTTCTCTTCACCTGGAATCACTCTCTTATAGCTGGCTAGCTATTGGCGTGCGATATGTTCTGCCGAAGCAAAAAAAGTTGACATGTTTAATAATCATCGACGATTATTAGGGTTTTTATTAGGGTATATTTTCTTGCCGAAACGCTTCCTCCAAAATAACGCAGTAGGTAAATATTTTTATTTCATTTATTTTGTTTATCAATATTTGACTATAAAACTACACAAATACATACATATTTATTTGTTTATAAAATATTCAAAATGCTAACTGCGTGTAAAGATGAATTACCCAATGCACATAGAAACTGCATCCACGAAATCCTGAATGCGCTTGTTTGTCACGACAATGATTTGCGGCGCATCAATATCGAGTTACGCGACTTACAGTATGAATATAAGGAAGAAATGAATAAACTGCATTTTGGTCCTACGAAACTAAATAAGGCAGAGTGCAAAGGATCTGAAGAGATTATCAACTTTACTCGAAAAATTACCACTATTCATGATCTAAACGAATGCTTTTCAAAGAAAAGCGAAGCGCTCAAGAAAAATCGTGAAGAAATTATTAATGCTGCGCGCCAATGCATTTTGGCATTAAATTCCGAAAAATGCAAATTCAAGCAATTTCATGAGAAGACTGTTGATTACTTAAAACGATATGCCATCAAATCTGATGATCCAACTGTCATACAAAATTGCGAAAAAGATATTTGTGAAATGCATAAATTATTCGTTAAAGAAGTTGCATTTATAAAAAAATGTGAAACAGACTTGGAATCCTTTTTTCAGCTATGCAATTTGCAAGACATGGATGTTTGTTGTTGTTTTAAGGATTATGATTGGATACCGACAGGTATACACACATTTCCAATAAAATTAATTAACGAAATTGTTAAACTTGCTTTTCGACAGGCAAAACGCTTGACGTGGTTGATGACCTCGCCAATGAAATAAAGTGTCTAATGGGTACAACAATCAGCAAGGCCTTTGCACAATTTCATATTCGGCAGGCTCCAGATATTAAATCTTTTCTGGCAGCATACCTTATGAATTTAGAACACAACGAAGAAGTGCTTAGAGAAAAACTAAATATTTTTAGCAGTTTGACCTAGTTAGTTTCGATAAAGACCTTACAAAATCACCTCGAAAAATTTTATTGTGGTAGTATAGAATTTAAATGGGACGAACTAGTTCGTAGTGGTTGAAATAAGATTCCACGTTAACGCAACATCATACAATTACTTGGGTTATCTAATATGTTCTTTGATCAAACGGGGTATGTGCCAATCTTTTACAAATATTAATATGGTACAAATACATGACTTCAAGGATCATGCCTTCTCTGGGTTTCTTTGGCCGAACTACTCGAACATTTGCTGTGGTTTTCTGCGTGAGCCAAATGACTGTATATTCTGAGACTTTGGAAGATTTTATTTTGTGAGCTCAACCTCTTGTAACGCTAATATTTTAGTGACGGCTTTATATGAGAAGACAGTTATTTGCTGGCCGACATCGATCTCAGATATCAACGGCCTATCTCGACAGTCGGTTCAAAGCACCCTATCTAAAGGTAAATTCAGTATATCGGCATATGAGATAGGGCCTTTTAGAACCATTTGCTGAGATAAATAGGACGTTCTTCAACCAAATTCTGAAGCAGGGCGTTCTTCTGGAATTTCCTGAGAAAGCGAGTTTTCAAACCGGCTGCCCATGTATGTATGTAGGTCGATCTTCTACTCAGCCATGTAGACCAGGACACATTTCGATTGTTTCCATGAATATTCAATATACCCTATTCCCCAAGCTTTAGTAAATTTCTGATCCACCTATTCGAGGTGTCCTTCTATGAGAGGAAAACAGCAGAGCCAAGGCAACTTAGTCGCGATCTGCAAAATGCCAAGCAGTTATACAGAAAGTACTTAGGTGTGCCTTTAATAGTAAGTACTTAGCTTCAGTCTAATTTTAAGTCAGGGAAAAAATATATCGGCCAACTTTACACAAAGTTCAGGGCGGTGTACTTCGGCACGGCATGGCTAGGTTTTCAAGCTCAAGATCATTGTTTGAATCTACCCCCTACCGCTTAGAACAATTCTTTGCTATGTAGTAAAGGTTTGGTAGTACATCAAAATGAAAAGTTAGGCATGAAGAAAATGAGCTATCATATTACCAATGTGGGTCATTGGACTCTTCTTGGTAGGACTTTACAAAAAGTTGCATGGACGAAGGTGGCAAGGAGCCCATTCATAACCCTCTACCCGTCAACAAATTAAAAATCTACGTATTGAACAAGAAGGGAAAAATTGAAAATATTAAAGCCAGTAAAAGAGCGGATGAAAACCGTTTAAAATGGCAGCGGAGGTCGCTCAGTTTTACCATTTGACAAACGCATGCGGACTAAAAATGGCAGACAAACATTGACGACAAGTAGTGCCGGCTAAACAAACGTGCATCAAAGGATGTTGTAATGTTTCCGCGCACGCTTTTTGTGCTCTATGCTGCCGGCGAACTTTCTTTACTTTTTTTTATTTTATTGCAACAAAAGGTGCATACAAGTTAGCTGGTCATGGATGAATGAATGCTTTTTCCAATCGCATTTTTTTGCCCAACATTTTACCCCATTTGCGGAACTGTCTGTCTGTTTAAATGTCCCTCTTTGTTCATAGTTCTTTTACTAGTTGTCTTCGCTTGTTCCATGCTCGCTACCGCCGCCAGCCAATACACAGCGTATTTATTGTACAAATCTACTGTCGCTCGCGCGTCTAGTATATTTTTTATTGTCTGTCTCATTTCATACAATTCAGCCACAGCTACAGCTTTTAGCTCCCGCCGGAACGCTGGTTGACCTCTTCTCCAAAGGGCGATTTCTTTTTTATCTGATTTTCCCCTTTTTTTCGTATTTCATTCATGTCGCTTAACGGTCATACAATTTACTGGTATTTTAATTAAAAGGATTGCAATTTCTCGCTTGATCACCGCGTGTGGCGGCGGTTCACTCGCTACAGTTGTGCAATGGAGTAGCCTTTATTTTTCCGTAGGCACATAATTGTATAATTGTGCAGCAGCAGAAATCCTGCCGAGATTTCGTGATGGGCAGTGTACTGATTATATTTTCTGTTGTGCGCGTAACGCAATGGAGATTGAAAGTGCATTAAGAAATGTTTGTTTGATGAAACGGTATCTTTTTAACGCAATTGTGGGAATTGAAAACAATGTATGGGTTTCCAAATACAAACTACTAGTACAAACTTACTGCTTAATTTTTTGTCTACGAACGGAAGTCCTGATTTTAGTCATAATTCGTATTAAGAGCCATATAAAACAAGTAAGAAAGTCTAAGTTCAGGCGGAGCCGAACATTAAA
>NW_016172311.1:6810-13243 GCF_001687245.7 Rhagoletis zephyria | reverse complement strand
GTTGTGGATATTGTTGTAGGTGAAACCTACCATTCTAAAAGCCGCCTCCCTTAATTTCGACCACGTCGTTCGGCCGATAACCATAATTCTTTATTTACATATACACAAAAATTATTTGCAACAACTGAAAATTTGATAACATATATGTTTGTATGTACGATAATGTTTTAAGTGACGTTAAGTTATATTTCCCACTGATTCCGAATTAATAAAATGTATAAAGCTCTTGAACCATGCGCACCCTGGTAAAATAATTTAGTCAAGGTTATTGATAAAAATAATTGAAACAGATGCAGCTGTTTAGGGTATATGTATAATAAAAAATAAGATACGAGTATTTCTCGAGTCCGTAGGTTAATGCCACTGTTTAGGAGGTGACATTCATTTGGCACATTGAGCGTGTGTGAATCGGTAACAAAGTTCGCGGCAAGTAAATTTTTGACAAGTTTGAGGTGAATAAAATTTCAGTAGCCCATAGGGCTAGTGAAATTTTTGACAAATGCATAGAAAATTTTGACAATTGCAAAGATTGCTGCTGTGTGTAATTTTTCGTAAAATAAAAGGTTAAGTTGATGAACTGCAATCAATGATGGTAGATGTTTTCTTAAAATATTAATTTCACTCAATTTGTAATAGTTTATTGCACATAAATCTGCGGTTATGAAAAATTTACTGCTGTCAAAAAAGATTTCATTTCACACAGCAGATTGGCAAAACTGTCTCACAATAGTAAAAATATTATTCAACAGCTTTCCCCATAGAACTTTGCTACCGATTCACACACGCCCTTTTTAATCAAACATTTAGTTGAATATTGGCTGCGCCATGCAAAATAAGGTTAATAATTTTGCAAGTGTGTTTGATAGATTGATTTGCATATACCCACTCGAAAAATAGGTAAGAACCTTACAAGCTAATCCATGTTTTCTTTCAGCTTTTAGTACGGAAATTGTCATCATGTCAATGTCTTCCGAAGACGCCTTACCTTATCAGTTGAAAAAAAATTTACCGCCGAAGTTATTTCCGAGCGCCGAACTACACCGAGAGACTGCTCTACAATCTACGTACCTTACTTTGCGGATAAGAACTATATCTTATACTAAGGACCGGTTACTCGATGTCTGGTTAACACTAATCTCTGGTTAAACATCGTTATAGACGTTACCTATTCCCTGTTATATACATGGAGTCTAAGATGTCGATAACGATGTTTAACCGGAGATTAGTGTTAACCAGACTTTGAGTAACCGGCCCTAAATGTATATACTACATACATTCTAAATTCCTACTTACATAAGGCGGCTAAGCTTTTGTTAAAGTAAGGGAGATTCGGGAGTAGTAAGTAGGAATTTGCAATGTTCATTTGGTATCAGACATACATACCACAGTAATATATACATACCTCTGAGCCGCTGTACAAAGTTAGGTACGTAGAATGTAGAGCAGTCGCTCGGAAATAACATCGGCGGCAGGCTAGTTTGCAACTGACAACGTAAAAACTGTGACAGACGGCAATAGATTATGCATATAATCTGGCATACATATGCGCATTATAATTTTACCCTTACGAACGGCAGTAATGCGGGTAAAAGAGCCGCAAGGTAGTGGGTTCGTTGGCAACTTCTCGCTCTAATTCCGCCATAATGACTGACTTACTAAGCTACACACACGCTACGCACAACTGATACCACCTTGTATTGTTGCATCATGTCCATTTTCTACTAAATGCCCCGTTTTCTCATGAGGGCAACTTGCTGTCTTAACATATCACTTTCGAAATAGTATCAATCCAATCAGATCGATCTGCACCCAAAGTAGATGGCGCGGTAAAATGAAAACTGAGTTGTCAAACTACAAAATGACAGCTGATGTTAAGACAGCGATGGTAAGAAATTCGGCAAGACAGATATGGTCTAACAGTAGAAATTTTCGGTCTCCACCTGACATTTCTGCCTTACTATAGCTTTTTCAAAAGAATCTGTAGAAGGTGGAGACGTGGGGTTATGCGCATTTTAAAGAGGAAAAAGCATGAGTCAAAGCAAATAAAGGCTGTTTATGCAAATAATCGAGCCCGTTTGTATAAGGCGTCATCGGAGGTGTTTATTTTGTACTTTACTAGTAGATAGACAATTTTGGTACTAAAAGCTGAAAGAAAACATGAATTACCTTGCAAGGTGCTTACGGGTGGTATTATCACTTGCGAAGCGAATGAATTTGGCAAAGTGAACGGTTTGGCGAAGCGATTTAAGAGGCATTAAAAGTGCTCGCGATGCAAAGAACTTGCACAAGCTGGTAAAAGCAAGCACTTTTAATGCATATTTGAGTTGCGTTCGCCAAATTCAATATGTTCTGTAAAAATGTAATTTTTCAAAATTTCATGCAGTGCTATACCATGTTAACTCAAACAAGGTGTTATGCCATGTCATTCCTTCTCAAACATACTAGGGGTATTCTCGTTCCATTGCATACTGTGCAGTATGGCGCAAAGATAGCATAAAAAGCATGATTGACTAATTTTGTTGTTGGTTGAACACATTATTTCCAATCATGCTATTTATGCTATCTATGCACCGGATCGAGGATACCCCTACTGTAATTAATAACGCTGACTATGTCGCACGTGTCGCACTTGTCGCTTATGTTGACATGCGTAGATCTGATGCATGATTTGATTTCAATTTATTCGATAGTGTCTCCATCATATGCCATTGTCAAACATGTATGAGCGACATACCATGAACTGGCTCTTGCACGATGTGACACATGCTGCTATTTTTTATAGTTTAATATTTGCAGGCCTTTAATATTTCCAATATAAATTTTACATATGTATATATATTTGTATGTACATATGTATGTAGAAACTGTCAAAAGTTAAGTTCAGTTCAGTTTGTTTCCTGAAGCGCTTAACTTCAACACACAATGCAAGCGCCAAAAACCATTAAGGCGGTAGAATATCGAATCATGGCGTACATCTCAAATTATAACTAAGGACTCAGTGTCTATAAAAGACACGCTGGACCTTTTTACTTACAAAAGTGTTGAAACAAGAAGGTTAAAATCGAAAGCATTGCTTCGCCAGTACTCCACAGTCACATCGTCGATTTAGGTTTACCGATTGAGTGGCCAAACCGAATTCGCGGCCTTGCTGGAAGGCAAATTGAGGCCGTGTAGGCTGAGTATATTTTGGCTGGGCGCTGACATCCATTTTTCGGGATGGCAAGTAATTAAAAATGCTTCCAGAAAAAAAACATCTTAACATTACCCACTAGCAACAATGTAGGTTAAGAGCGGTAGAATGCTTAATTACACAGACCTGCGAAATTTAACTTTTTCCAAAACTTTTTATTCAGAACTTTTAAAAAATTTTATAAATTCTTTTCTGTTTGCGGAAGTTACTAATTCGACTCGACATTTCTGTGAAAATCATCGCCGATGATGATATCGCTATTTTTTCGAATTCTTATCCGCTCTTGGGAATAACTGTTCCACCAAGACGTTACGTCCTTATGGTACGAAAGCGACACAGCAATTGGTCTTCTTCTTATTTGACGCTGTAACCGTCTAAACCATTTTGGCCGAGTTCAAAAAAGCAAGCCAGTCGTTTCTCTTCTGTGCCAACTGACGCCAATTGGAAATGCCAAGTGAAGCCAAGTCCTTCTTCACCTGGTCTTTCCAACGGAGTGAAGGCCTTCCTCTTCCTCTGTTACCAACATCGCGGCCCGCGATGAATACTTTCAGAGCTGGAGCGTTTCTGCGGAGCCGCTGTATTTTAATTCGCTGCACTATGTCCATTCGTTGTAAAACTCATACAGCTCATCGTTCTATCGTCTACGGTACCCGCCGTAGCCAACACGTAAAGACCCGTAAATCTTCTGGAAAATGTTTCTCTCGAATACTCCAAGAGCCGCCTCATAGGATGTTGTCATTGTCCATGCTTCTGCGCCATACACCAACTCGGGCATGATGACTGACTTATAGAGTGTGGTTTTCGTACGTCGAGAGCGGACTTTACTCCAGAATTGCCAACTCAGTCCAAAGTAGCACATGTTGGCAACAGTGATTCTGCATAAGATTTCCATGCTGACATTGTTATCGGTGTTAATGCTGGTTCCCAAGTAAACGAAATTCTCTACTTTCTCGAAATTATAACTGTCAACAGTGACGTCGGTGACAAGGCGCGAATGTGCTGACTGTTTGTTTGATGACAGGAGATACTTCGTCTTGTACTCGTTTACCACCAGAGCCATTCGCTTTGTTTGCTTATCCAACTTTGGAAAGGCAGAACAGACTTCGCAGTTTTTGTTACCGATGATGTCGATGTCGTCGACATAAGCCAGCAATTGCACGCTTTTGTAGTAGATTGTTCCTGAGCGGCTCAGTTATGTAGCTCTTATTATCTTCTCCAACATCGGATTAAAGAAGACACATGAGAGGCTGTTGCCCTGTCTGAAAGCCCGTTTTGTAGCGAACGGGTCGGAGAAGTCTTGCCTAATTCTGACGGAGCTGGTGGTATTGCTAAACATCATTTTAAACAGCCATATCAATTTGGCGGGGATGCCAACTTCAGACATAGTGGCGTATAGGCAACCCTGGTTCTGAAACCTTCCGTAAGTCGCCTAACTCGCTAGTAAAATTTTCGGGCATTCTTCCTGTCGGCCAGCATTTCAAGCTCTTCGCACTAACATATTTCAGCCTCTCTCTTTTTATTGCGGCAAATACGTCTCGCTTTCCTCTTCAGTTCGCTATAGTGGTCCCACATAGCGCGATGCGCCCGATTGCAGCGTGGCCCTCTAGGAGGCTTCTTTTTTCTCTGGAGCTTCCTGACACTCCTCATCGTACCAGTTGTTCTTTCGGGCTCGCTGAAATCCGACTCCTTCTTCGGCGACGGTTCTTAATGAGCGGGAGATGTGGTTCCACTGCTCGAATATGTCGGTTTGTTGAAGAGCGCTCTCTGAGAGCCGGTGTGAGAGTCGAGTAGCGAATGCATTGACTGTCTGTTGTGATTGCAGCATTTCGACGTTAACATTTCCTTACATATTTAGGTGCACAATTTTTGCTGCACAGAGTCGGGTGCGTATCTTGGCTGCAACAAGATAGTGGCCCTAGTCGTTGTTGGGCCTCGGAGCGTACGTACATACGTCTAATCCACTGAAAGCGTGCCTTCGGTCTATCACAAAATGATCGATTTGGTATCTCGTTTTTCGATCCGGAGACAGCCAAGTAGCTTGATGGATCTTTTTATGCTTGAACCATGTTTCGGTCCCCGGCGAAGTCGATCAGAGACTGAATTTTCCGACGGTGGTTTCAAAGATCCCTTCCTTGCCCACCCTGACAATAAAGTGGCCAGCACTATTTTGATATCATGGCGGAACTAGTTATTTCGATAGGATTAACTTGTGCGATAAAGTTTGAAGTGTTAAAAAAGATACCTCTGAGCTTTCATCCTGCTTTCGGCTTATGTAGATTACTAGCTCAAACACACATACAAACATACATTTTATGAAATTCAAGCTAAATATTTTAAAAATCAATTCCATAAATTTGTGGTAAAGGGCATTAACATAATAAATCGAATACCGCATCTGTTTAAAATTGAAACGTAATTTTATTTTTCGTTATTCGAATATGATTGCTTGCACGTTAATTGAAAAAAAATATATACATATATTAAAATAAAAATATAATTTTATTTGATTGAACTTCCAAGATTTGTCTTGTTAAGTTTTAAAACTTCAAAGAGTAAAAATCGTCCAAGCACCTATTAAGAAGATAGAAAAGCGACAGAAATGTTTTTTGTCTGTGTGAAATGAGTTACTATCGTTTTGATTACTTCCAATAGGGACGAAGAAGTTACATCGGGACGATAGGCGATAAAATTCTCTTCCAATTGCTGGCAGGGATAGAAGTTATAATCGTGGCAGTACTATCATTTTCTAAAAGTTCATAGAATGTGAAGAAGCTACAAAGTAACCTCTTCAACGGCAGTGTATCTAAAATTAAATAGAAACCAAACAGAAACCTATATGTATGATCACCGCTACGACGCACAGTGGAATGCATTGCATCGTTTTAGACAAAAGTTCGCTGACTACGCAAATCTTAGTAGATTTAAAATTTTTTTTTAATGCTCAAAAGGGCTTTCACTATGTGTTAAAATATGATTTTTATAATATAACCTAGAAAACACCAGCCAATTTGACAGAAAGATTTGCTTAAGACCTGAGCGTCGTGTCTTTTCGTATTGCAAATTTGTTAAATGTACGAGTAGCAATTTAGTATCAGCGTTGCCGTTTTCCTTAAATTTAATCAAAATTGATTAATTTTGTCCTGCCTTTTAAAATGTTAAATTTGTCTTCGTTTTACTACATTTTTTTATTAAAATATTCAAAAAGGAAAATTTTCCTCAAAAATTCATTTCTGACTATGAGTC
>NW_016172311.1:0-4139 GCF_001687245.7 Rhagoletis zephyria | reverse complement strand
CAATTTTATTTTATGATCCCGTATAAAGTTCCAGGAAATGTTGCTCTACGCAACTCCTGATCCGCGGTCGTCGCATTTTCAAACCTCCGAGTGTTCTTTTGCCATGAAATCGTTTCTTATAAAAACCATTTGCAGTTCGGAGGCGACCTTAGGCCCCTTCATTTGCTTGACAAGATCAACATGCACATTATGTATAACATGATACCAAACTAGTTTTCATAAAACTACCGAAAGAGCAGATAACTATTACACCGTGCAACAAAAACAAAAAAATTTTCAAAACACATGGAAGAATCGATATACTTACGAAACTATGGGCCAAATATTAACTGCATTTTTTTCCGATTTTCACTGTGACGTCAGAATTTTTTTCAAAGGACTTTGAAATTTTAAAGATATGATTAATTAAAAAAAAATATTTTAAAAAATCAGTGCAATGTAGAATAACAATATGGGTACCAAATGAGAGAGAAAATTCTTTAGAATTTAACAACAATAACGTTTTTTGGTTTACAAGGACGAATAGGTGCTGAAAATGCGCTTTTAATAAATTTTATCTTTTTAACTTGATAAAGTTTGCAGGACGAAATTCGATGATAAGGTCGTGCTTATATTAGTCCTCAAACAATGATTAAAAAATATATTGCAAATTTTCAAGGATATTTAAGAACAAGATTTGTAAAGGACATTTTCCATACCCATTTTGTCCTTATGAACCAAAAAATGTATTCTGTTATAATTCTACAGATACAGATACCCTATTTGTTATCCTACATTGCACTGAATTTTTTCAAAAATTTTTTGAAATAATATTTTTTAAAATTTCTAAGTCCTTTAAAAAAATCCGGACGCCAGAGAGAAAAACTAAGTACGCAGTTTTACTATGATTTACCCATAGTTTCGCGAATATATTAATTTTTTGCATGTAAAATTTAGTTGTTATAGGAGTTTATGTCCCGATTCATGGTATGTAATAACTTTATTCGTGATTTGAGATGCATTAGAATTCTAATGTGAAATCAAGCTTTTTCTCTAACGTTAGAGACTGTGTTTGCTGGGTATGTGCCATTCCAGTGTGAAATGTTTAGCAGAAATTAAGGTTTTTCAAAGAAAACTTGTCACAAGAAGTTATTGATTTCACTTCGATTTCAGTACCAGTCACAGCGTGACTGAATGTGTGTTCATGTTATCGTCTTGGTCGTTTGTCTGAAGGTTTGCTTGGGACACATATTGGCACAGTAATGTCACTGGCAGGAGTTTGAAGTAAAATACGCTAATTTAATTATCACATAAAAGTAATTTTTAAAATATACTTTTGTACATACATACATATCGTTACCTTAATATAGAAAGGTCGTAACTCATTTTCTTCTCAAATCCAGTATTGTACAAAAGTCTGCCGATAACTCACTAAGCACCTACTGGATTTTTAAAATATCTACTACAACATAAAATTATTTACATTCTTAAATAAAAAAAAGCCTTTAAAAGAAATTCACAGCAAAAGGATTTGATTTTGTATGGAGTTTTTTTCATTACATTCAACAAAATTTTTAGATAGGGCCTTTCTATATTAAAGTAACGATATGTACGTATATGACAACTTTATTTACTCGTATTTATGTACATATATGTATGTACATATGTATAGTAAATGTATGTATATTTTTCGAAATTTTGCCGGCCAGTTTGACATGAGTCTTCACATATACAAGTAATAAACTATATATGCTAAAGTCCAATATTGAACTTTTTACATACATAGTATGTACATATGTTCGAAGATTTGTATTCGTAAATAATAAATAATTTAATTTTTAATATCATGAATGACCGATTGATTATTATTAAAAATATATTTTTCGTACAAATGATGTAGAATCCTTGAAAATCAATATTTTTCCATCGGCAAACTTTGGTAATATTCAAGAGACTTCAAAGAATAAAATCCAATTGCTTATTTAACCATTTTTATGGGTCCCCGATTACATTTTTTCGGGACCAAAAACAAAATAGTTATAGTTGGGTATTATTCTTGAAGTCCCCTGGTGAGAAAAAGAGTTGGCCGATTGAAAAACATACATTGTCAAGAATTCTATACCACTGATACGAAAAATAGTTTTTTTCTCCCATATAAAATACAGGGGAATCTTTTAGTGCTTTGAGCGAAAAACAAGGGTATATTTTTCGATATAGAATAATCGTAGGGGGTGAGAGTATTAAAATTCTGACTTTGCTTTCTTCGGACCACCCTAAAGTATAGTGTCGGACAAATTAAAAGGTTCGCAACATTTTGGCAAGTGTTTGCTTTCTTTATTTTTTGTTTATTTAATGTTTATTATGTTTTTCTTTTTTATAAAAGTATAGCTATCTAACTATCTAACAAAAACCATGCATGTTCAGGTTTTAAACTTTGTAAACGAATTATCAAATTCGACAAAGTTTGGCATGTATGCAGTTCTATTGCCAATTAAATTTTAGTATAATAAACAACAAGTGAATCGATGAGTTCGACCACCGTACAAGTCCAGAATCAGTTTTTATTTGTTTATTTATTTGTTTATTTGTATGTAAAGTTATTGAATTGACAAATTCTTACAGACTATATTAANATTACTAAGCAGCGAAGGGCAATCAATAGTCCTAGAAATAATACTAATAACAAATGAACACGATAGAATGGATCCTCTGCTCTCAAGTGTTTTTAAGTCGATCAATAAACATCAAGATTGATACGAGGGTAATGGCTCAGAAAAGTTTAGAGATCGGAAAGAAAAACGAAGAAAAGCTTTTTGAACTTTCTCAAGCCGATTAGAGAGACCTACTTGGTGGGGCCTCTGTAACCTCGATCTGACAAAGGCGCAATACAATATTTTACGAGTGTGGGTTTCTGAATGAAGAACAATTTCGACGAACGAACGCTAGCATCGAGTATGACCGTGTTATTACATGGTTGACGTGACTAATGAAATTTAACTTAGAATCGAAAATGACGCCTAAATCTTTAATTTCATTAACAAATTTCAGGGTAGAGCCAGCAATACTATGCGAAGTATGTAAAGTAGTAACCGATTTAGCAAAAGTTACGTGGAAGCATTTGTTTATGTTTAGCGACAGACGATTTAAGCAGCACCAATTGTAGACATTGTGAACGTCTGATTACAATCCTTCAGAGTCCAGAGCGGTGTTGATGACCGCGAATATTTTAAGGTCATCAGCATAGAGCAAGTATTCAGCAAAGGAAAAGCATGAGCCGGTATCATTTATACAGAGAATAAAAAAGAGGTGCGGGGCGTGGCATTATCAACGACATCAACGCAATGCCTGTTAGACAAATAAGACTTAATCCGCGACAAAAACGTGGAGTGAAGACCCATTGACCCAAGCTTCGACAGGAGTATTCGGTGGCATACTTTGTCAAACGCCTTAGGGAAATCAGTGTTAATTGTATCCACTTGAGATCTATTACGGAACGTTGAAATGCAGTATTCACTGAAAATGGACAAATTGGTGACCGTGGAGCGGCTTGGAACGAAACCGTGCTGATTTGTGGAAATAAGGCTTTTGACCGCAAAATACAGCTTTTCATTCACTATTATCTCAAACAGTTTGGAGACAGACGAGAGCTTCGAAATAGGCCGATAATTGCGAACATCATTTTTGTTTCCACTTTTATATATAGGGGAAACGGGTGTAAATTTCCAGTCATCCACAAAGATACCAGAGGTCAATGATTTGTTAAAAATAACTGCAAGAGGCTCTGCAAGACATAAACAGTTTTTCAGTAAGATAGCCGAAAGGCCAAGAACAAGAAGTAACATCATTGACATTGAAAGCATTACACCAATCAATTGTTGACAAAATTTCATTAAAAGTAGAAAAATCACAAGCGTTGAAATTGAATTTCGTGTTTGAATCATCGGAAAAATCCATTAATTTGAAGTAAATCAATGCTTAAAAAACAATCAATTACTACGTTTATGCGCATGCATAAGTCGCTTTCAAGGCGAATTAATATAAGGTGATAGCAGGAGTAAAAAAACAAAAATTTACATGTATTTTGTTTTTGCTTTGGCGGCATAAACTGTCAAAATCTGTAAGAGTGTGTGTAGAAATTCAAACAAAATTTTTCAATTTGA
>NW_016172310.1:3689-13243 GCF_001687245.7 Rhagoletis zephyria | reverse complement strand
GGCGGCCGTTGCTGCAGCAGTAAGGCTCGAAGAAACCAATTCTTAGATAGAAGACGAATTTTAAAAGTGGCGGAAAGGTTCGACCACATCCTTCCAAGAAAGGACGCGGTAGGCATATCACGGCCAAATTTTAACGACATTTAATGGCGTTATCGCTTCTACCGAAAAATGTTACCTTCTCATTGTCCTCTCAGTACAAACACTAAGGACCGGGCAATGAAAAGGCAAATTTTTTTGTAGAAATGAAATCGCCATAAGAGATTCATTTAGCCACTGTACGGAAAAACTTTTCGAGCTGTGAAACTGCGAAGATTTTTGGCCTTCCTATAAGGAAAAATGCACATCTGCGCTCCTCAGCTTCCTTATAAGGACTTTTGTTGGTTGCGCTATTATTCTTTAGAAAACAGTAAACAGAATTCAACTAACTGACAATCGTTGATCAGTGTGTTATAAATCGACTTTTTAAATTATTTTAAATAACGAATAAAATTACGAATGATAATTTCGTAGGCAATTTATTCACGAATAATTCATTGACGAATGAATTAAATATTTGCGCATAATTATATTACGGATACAATTTTATTCGAATAATTATCTAAATAAGAATATTGCCCAACTCTGGTCAGTATTGGTTTGAGTTTAATTTCGTGCATATATCATACGTTTTTTTTCGAAATTCTCACCTTTCAAATATGCCTATGCAATGTTAAGTTTTCCTTTTTCATGCACATAAATCCGTGCGACCTGTAAAGACATTTAGATCCCTCCGTTCAACAGCAAAGTAATCGCATTTTCAATAACATCCGCATTAACCCATTAACCTTGATATGCATAAACCGCAATGCTAAGCAGGCCAAATCGATAGCTTAAGTAGCAATTTTGTATCTTCTCATTTAATGCGCCATTCAAAGCCACTCATACATACGTATCCTTCTAAACTACTCAATGCATTTTGCTCATGGATAAAGTAGTTACGGTTATTGGCAAGTGAATAAGTGAATAAAATGCTAAAGTCAGCAAGTCGTCACTACAAATTGCAACAATTTGAAGCAGAAATGCAGTGAAAGTCATAATTTCCATATATACAAGGACTTAGTATTTGTATGCATATATCCTCGTACATATGTGTATCTATATACATACAAACAGACATGTTCTACGAATGCTGCATTACTTGTGAAAATGCAATGTGGTCACAGATGAGAGCGCAAAGCTTTGGCTTTATGCATAGTTAATTTGTATGCCAGCAACTTGTTGAACTTGAATGTGCACTCATCAAGCGTTGAAGAAATAAAAGCAAAAACAAATACAAAAAGAAAAAAATGCGAAAAGAAATTGCTGTTGCAGCAATTCTGAGATCAGAGAGGCAGTCAGTCCACCAGACGTTTACAGCAATGCCAGTAGCACTAATTAGAGCATAAGCATTAAAAATTAATATAAATGGAATGAAAAAACAAAGTGCCCCACACGTCCTTGCATTGCCAGCAGTGTTGCCGTTGAGAATTTTCAGAAAGTCGCAGAAAAGAGGTCATTGACGAAAAAAAGGGGCAAAATATCGAGCCCTAACCGTCAAAGTAACGTAAGCGACATTTTTTTCAAAATTTTCTTTTTGATGCAGAAATATTCCTAGAGCATCTAGATGCATTTCTGCATCAAAAAGAAAATTTTGGAAAAAATTTCGTTTACGTTATTTTCAAAAAAACGGAGGCGGTTATTAATTCGTCGGAATATATATTTTTGTTAATGTATGCCGATGTCTATAATTCTATAATTTTTTAAAGGAAAGCTAATACCCCAGGGGTGGTCCCATACTAATTTGGTTTAGATCCGATAATTGAATCAGGAAGAAATTAACGGTAATTTTAAATTTTTATATAAGAATTTAAGTCGGTTTTGTATTTTGCACACAAAATTCGAGTTTCTGCAAGGAGAGGAGTTACATTTCCTTTAAAAGTTTTAAGTGATGCTTTTTTTTGCTCTTGCAGGAAGAAATTTTTTTAGTGGCATGATTCTGTTAACAATTCCTAAAAAACTGTTCTGAAAAGGGGCAAAATATCAAATTTTTCAAAAAGTCGGATCAAAGGGTATTGGCGCTTAAAAATGGTCAAATCGCGCCTTTAGTCGCACAACGGCAACACTGATTGCCAGTATGCATGCATACTTAGATATGAACCTATGTGTGAATATATGAATATGTACTATAGGACGCACCGTGGCTGTAAGGAAAAAAAACTTATTGCGAAACTCGGCAGAGAGCTTTAGTTCCGATATAAAAACATTTATACGAAAATTAAGTAATGTTGAAATGGCTGAAAAGTGGATCCATCCGCACACATAGGCCAAGAGATCTTGCAGCACGACAATATATGTATAAGAAGGGGCTTCCACTAAACGGACTTGCTGGTTGAGACTTAAGAACTACATATATAGAAAAGGGTCACTATGTGGTGGGTACCATGACGGACTTGATATCAATGAAGAAAATTATATATAGATAAACAATCCAATATTTAAAGACCATGACTTCCCCTAGAGGAAAGCACTGATGGATTTCTGAATCTCAGCTCTGAGCTTGTGGAGATTCAAGACTCTAAAAAATTAAGATAAATATCTGCCGAGAAGAACTGCAGTTTCTGTTGGCTGATGGATGAAATCCTAGACCATTTACTTTCATTATGTCCTTGGCTAATGGAAACAATCAGTATGTCCTTGGCTGAGCTTTGTGCTGCCTTCCAGATAACCAGCACTTTCACTAGATATACATATGTATACTTCAGTGGTCAGGGAGCCGAAATGATATATCCAGCCTCAGTTCAGTAAATAAAACTCATACTCTGCCCTGGGGTTCAAAGCTTAAAATGAAGGGCTACTCTAATTCATATATATATATATACATTAATTTGCAAGTATTTACATCCATACATTTAAATATACAAAAGTTCCCATGAAAGGTCTGCGCTTTACAAAGTAAGTGAAAAGAGAAAAACAAATTGTGGGTGAGCATGAGACCAACACAGCTGTCCAAGCAACATATTTATATATTTTCCGCCAGTTTTCTTTTTTAAATCAAATAAAATACGAGAAACATAGTAGCCCTTTGCATACTAGTATTTTTTCGCTCATATAGTTATTTACATACATATGTTTGTAGGTACATTTAAATACATTCAGCGCAGCAGACGTAAAAGGCACTTCATTAGTAAAAAATGAATAAATGAATAAGTAAAGTAAATATGAGTTTCACTGATTTTTTCTGAATAGTTAGTTGATGAATAGTGAAAGGACACTTTTGCAAATATTTACTAATCCTTTGCCACAAAATTTAATCACATTTGCTCAAAGACACATCAGACGCCAGAGAGTTCAGACAATTCAGTGTTGCAAATTGAAAGACCAACGAACCAATTCTTCTTTGGCGGTCCATAATTAAGACTAATTGCATGTTTTTTGTAATATTTTTTTATTAAAAATGTGTACATATCGTTACCTAAGGGTGAAAAGGTGCCAAGTCCATTTTTTAATTCTTCAGGAGAGGCGAAAAATCGACATATTTTCGCATTATCTGTCATTCTGCATCAATCACTAAATTTTGAAAAAAGTGGACTTGGCACCTTTTCACCTTTCGGAAGTGATATGCATGTCTACATTAGGGTGGTCCAAAAAAAAATTTTGTGAATAAAATAAAGGCCAGATTGTAATGCTCTCAACCCCTAGGATTGTTCTATATCGAAATCAAAAAATAAAATCAAAAAATAATTAGCGGTCGCTCAAGGCGCTCAAAATTTCTCATGTATTTTATAGAGGAAAAAACTATTTGTAATAAAAATTTTTAGATCGGAAATTTTTTTCCCCCTTGAGGAGACTTAAAATAATAACACCAAATTTTTTTATTTTACCGTTTTTTGATACTAAAAATTTTTTATCAGTCCTCAGGACCTATAAGAAATAGTTAATATTAAATGATTAAATAAGCAAATGGATAGTATTATTGTAAGTCTCCTGAAGAGAAACAGAATTCTTTGATGAAACGGTATTGATTTTCAAGAGTTCTATTCCAATTCCTCGAAAATGTGTTTTTTTCTCATATTAAACACATAGAAATTTTTAAACGCTTATATTTTTTTTTATAGAACGCTCCTAGGGGGTGAGAGCCTTAAAATTCCGACTTTACTTTTTTTTCTACCACCCTAGTGTGCATACATGATCAGGCCGACAGGCGAGTCGATGAAATTTTCACAGAAGAGATGGAATATCTGAACTTTCCAATCCCATAAATCGCAAGAGTCTTATCACAAGATGATAGGTTTGTAAAGGGTCATTCACAAGGGCAGAGAATTGAAGATCGACACGGGTCGTTTGAGATCTTAAATTCGGCTCTGAAAACAATTCAAACAATTTGGACAGAAATGTTTCATGCGATGGATGTCTAAGTTGTGTAAGGTAGGGGAGGAGGGTTTCTCACCACAGAAAGTGGCAAACAACCTTCGAAAAAATTTGAAAAAAATTAAAATATCTAATAAGCAAAGGTATCATGCAAAAAGGAAAAACTTCCTTTAAGATTTTAGATCTTTCAATAGAATGAAGAATGTTTAGAAACATACATTTATTTATGAGCAACGATTAGCTCTTACATTACCTTAAATTATTTGGATACTTCTGTGAGTTAGTATTGGTTTTTTGTTGTTACTTTATCTTAGCTGTAATACATTTAACATACACTTGCACAACTTATTCATGGGTGACCCCCACACACATGTCCATACGTTCATATAAAGTTTTCATAAGCATTTTTTAACTTTCTCTTCAATCTGTTATCTACATATGCAAATATGCATACACTGCGTATACGTAACATATGTATGTATAGCAAATCTCTACAAGTAGGTATGAAGATAAACTATTTCCCTTTGCTACTTTTCTATGCAATTTCACAGTTTATGTGTAGATAAAGTTAGTGAGTTGTTAGCCTTATTTTCTTATTGAAATCAGCACATTTACCTTGGTAAATAGAAACTTTATTGGGGAAAAAAGTGCAATAATAAATGAAAGGAAAAGATGTAAATGGAAACTGCCAAACAAATTGTAGAATATGGAAGTAAAGAATTGAAAAAAATATATATATCTATTTATATAACTTACTTCATCAACCATAGAGAGGGGGGCGCAAAAAAAAATAAAAATACGGAACCCAGCGACGCTCTCCAAGGAACTGGGGTAACTATGAATGTGGCAAGCAAATAAAAATTTAAAACTTTTACTTAGCAAAATAATAAAGAAAGTTATAAAACTTTTCAATTTATTCAATAATGCTTGCATTTACGCTATTTGCTTGTAGCGCTGAGCTGGACAACATTTGCTAGAGTTGTTGTTGCTCTACTTTCTATCTATTTACACACAAAAAAAAAAAGAAAAATGAAAAGTGTGCGCACTCAGTATTCGCTCATTCGCCCTGTCATTGCTAGCATGGCGGTTTAAGATGCTTACACATGTACATATGTATGTTTATGGATATGTGCGTTTATAAAAAATCGACACAGAACTTCTTTTAGTAGCTCAATATTCTTTTTGATCGTGGAGTGAGTGAGTATGAATGCAAATAAGTTTTAATAGCGGCGAAAAGTGGAAAATTTTCTATTCTGACCAACTGATGGACATACATTTTTTTGGATACAAACAGATGTACAATTTTAGTTAAGTGTTCGTAAGAAACTCATCCCATTCAAAAAACTTTTGAATGAAGCGGTCTATGTAAATTAACAAATGGACCACTTGGGTGCTGCGCTGGGAGTCGCATTACAGACATGCGGCTATTGCTATAAATATTGTACAAGTAAGTAGCTTTGCATGCTAAATGTCGTTATGTGGAAGTTTTGAGTAGGATATACATTAGGGTGGAGTAAATTAATTTCAAAAAAAAGGGTATAGCATATTCGAATTCTACGTCCGATTCTAAGCAAAAATGGTGAACAAACTACATATATACAAATAATTACGTTTGACACTCCCAATTTTTAAAAGAAAAATCAGTGTATTATAATTTTTCCTGAGCGAAATTAGTTTTTACATAATTTTGTGTTTTCTGCATATTTTCGAAGCTATTCATAAAACCGAGAAAATAAAAAATTAAGTACATATGTAATTTTGTGGCACACTGAAAAAAAAATTTTCGACCAAAAAAGTTACAACATACTGCCTTTTCTTTTGAAAATTGCGAGGGTCAAACGTAATTTTTGGTTTTTGTTTGTTCGCCATTTTTGCTTAGAATTAATCGTGGAATTTAAATTTGCTTCTTCAAAAATTTTGCTCCGCCCTAATATACATTTTTGGGTTTATACTCGTACTTTAATTCTTTGTAACGCATTTTTATTTTTTTCTTGTAAGGCGCCAGATTGCTGCCAAAATGGTCAACGGATTTATCTAATTTATATTGTCTTTTTTACTTGGCATTTTCCGTGGATGGTTTAAAGCAAAAGTTGGGAAGAAATATTGTTGCCAATTATCTAAAAATTCAAATTGATGAAAAGTAATGGGTCGCGAACGAGGCCATTGAAAGTTTTCATTGGAAGAGGTTTTTACGGATGTTACTGATAGAACGCAGGCTCCGTATCTGACTGATTACATTCCGAGAGAAAAAAAAATATGCTCAAACGGGAATATGAAAAATGCAATGTCTTTAAAGTATTTTCACACAACTTTACTAACCTAAAAAATATATTGGCCTAAATTCCTCGGAAACACACAAAAGCGACGAGACAATGACCAAGCAACCGGCATTGAAAATATTCCTAATCACAGAATAATATGAAGCCGTAAACCGCGGAGGAACGTACGTGCAGGCCCATCGCGCCCAGCAAGCCATTTCTTCCAACAAAAAAAAAAGAGAACAACCAGCCGACAGTCCTTAACGAAACCATTTCATTCAATTTTCACAAATTAAATAAATTACTAGAGCAAAAGCGCAAAATTCAATCAACTCGCCTCAAGAGCTTTACGCCCAATCCAAAGCCATGAGACGAGGCAACGAACGTTAAAGAAAAATTACGTTCCACTACGTTGGTCACTGAAAAAGCGCACACAAAACCAAAAAAAAAAAAAACACAGAAGAAAACACGAACAACATCAGGACCAACATAAAACAAGAACAGACAACGCGGTTGAATGACTGAAGGAAATACATTCTACACAAAGATATGTATGTACGCAGGAAGAAAGGAAGGTAGCCGGCATCATCAGCTGGTCTATGTTGGTCTGCTCGCAATGATGCAGTAGCAGCAATTGAGCAGCTGTGCCAAGGCAAAAGGATGCATGCAACACAACTACGACGACGACGACGACGAGTATGCACCAAACAGCTTAAATAATAGTAGTAATGAAAAAGCTACCGACCAGCAGGCAAACAAGCAAGTGCACATTCGAAATGTGTGTGTGTATGTGTGTCAGTGCAAAATTGTGCGATTACAGTGCAGCAGTGAAGCGTGTAACTGACGAAAAGTATGTCAATGGTGTCTTCGACTGGCACACGTGCCAATGTCACTGACCGCTGCTGGCGATGATAGCACCGCCGCTGCTGCCACCACCGCCAACGTCGCACTGTGTAATGAAATCTTAAAAAGTCACAAACTAGTCGATGCCTCTGGCTAGCTTGGTCAGAAGTCCAGATTTTGAGGATCAATTTAAAATACTGAGCATGCAGCTTTTTAAATCTTAAATAACGGCTATTCCTAAAAGCATCTTTGAAACCAGGATTGACGTTGGTACTCGTTGGTTGAAGGCAGTGCTTCCCAGATACAAGCTACGCTTTTTAACGCCATTTGATATGCACTTCTCTAGGTCGCTTGGATTCCCTGATGAATTTAGCTACTTTGCTTATGGAAGCTCTAGATGCATCAGCTAATTGAGTTGCTATTCATCTTAATATTTTATACCTCATATCAGCAAGTCCTAGGCATAGGGCCTGCACATAGGAAGGTCCCAATATCCCAGGCTGGTTGCTACTATTTTAAGTACTTCCGTCCTTCATCTATTAAGCAGTTCTAAGGTCTTCGGTTTGTGGTAGAAAGGCCAGAGTTCCTTTTATACAAGAAAGTCTGTATATCTGGCGAACTGTTTGTAGCCATTCCCGGGTAATGTATATTAATTTTTCTTTTAATCATTCGAAGAGATTAACTCAGTGCTATCACTTCAAATTCAACTAAAGAGTGTCCTGACTTCGCCAGCTCATCGGCTTTCTCATTGACTTAAATTTTCTTATGTACAGAAAGCCAGGCAAGGGGGACTATCGGTGACAGAGACACAGATTAAGTGCCCGTCTTATTGTCTTAGATTTTACAGATCTTAACGACACCTACAACCTCCGCTTGCAAAATCCTTATATCCTCTACTAAACGCCGACGCTCTTCAGATCAGTCTTCCAGTTCTGCACCTCAGTCTATTTCGCATTCTTCGGTGTAGAGAGAAATAGCGTCATTATCGGCTACTAAGTCCCTTTTCGCTCGCTTCTTATATTTTCAACTGTCTCTTATTAGCCTAGATTCTCCCAGCTGCGGCAGAACTTGCTGAAAGGTATTCAGATCCTTTCGGAATGTACTCCCACGGGCTTTCTCCTAACGACACCCTGGGTTTAAGCGGGTGGAAGGTATTCCAAATCTGTCTGGTGCTCCATACGATCCTATACAGATGCAACACTACTTAGGTTTCCTTAGTTCTGCTTTCGATTATCCTTAGCAAGACATTGTATGTAAATATATACGCATATTTCTTACCCTCGTTAATTGTTTATTGCTCAGAAATCAGAAGCCAAGTTTCTCCTACAGCTCTCCAAAAGTTGTGACCAAACCGCGGGAGAGGAGGGCCTGACTCTCTGAGAAAATGTTCACCTGCGAAATCGCAGGTCGTGAGGTGGCTAACCACGCACGGAAAACCCCCTTTCATCAGGTAGGCGTTGAGTACCTTGTATGGTACGCCGTTGGTGCCAGGGGCGTTGCTGTTACCTAAATTCTACACTTGAACTGAGGAATTTTCGATATGAAACCTGGCATGGCCCCTTATGAAGCGCTAGAATTGTCTTCTTTCTTACAGACGTTCGTTGTTTCTTTTTCTTAAAAACTGAGACGTGGCTAATGGTTTATATATCCATTATTACCGGTTCAACAAGTTGTTTGCGGAAGTCGGGTATATACTTCTGTGGAGCATTTCCAAGAAATCATTCTCACCGAATAACTATACTTTCCAGCCATGTGATTCACCGTTAGGTTTTAAGGCTGGCCATTCACTTTAAAATACAAAAGTCTCATTAAATTTTTGCACCTGCTAATTGCACTGTGCGGCGCCATTGCCCTTGTACAGTCTGCTGCAACTACATTTATATTGCACGCTGTTTTCTGGTGACTAACAACTTACAACAAAGTTGTTGACTAGTTAACGGTGCCTCTTGTTGCTTGCCCCAGATTTGCGGCACGTCCACTCGTCCTTCGAGCGTGCTGTAAAAAGGCATCAAACAGCCCAACCAACCAATGGCATGTCAATGCAACTCTGTATCTTGCCGCCGCACA
>NW_016172310.1:0-3643 GCF_001687245.7 Rhagoletis zephyria | reverse complement strand
TCTTACCCTCGTTAATTGTTTATTGCTCAGAAATCAGAAGCCAAGTTTCTCCTACAGCTCTCCAAAAGTTGTGACCAAACCGCGGGAGAGGAGGGCCTGACTCTCTGAGAAAATGTTCACCTGCGAAATCGCAGGTCGTGAGGTGGCTAACCACGCACGGAAAACCCCCTTTCATCAGGTAGGCGTTGAGTACCTTGTATGGTACGCCGTTGGTGCCAGGGGCGTTGCTGTTACCTAAATTCTACACTTGAACTGAGGAATTTTCGATATGAAACCTGGCATGGCCCCTTATGAAGCGCTAGAATTGTCTTCTTTCTTACAGACGTTCGTTGTTTCTTTTTCTTAAAAACTGAGACGTGGCTAATGGTTTATATATCCATTATTACCGGTTCAACAAGTTGTTTGCGGAAGTCGGGTATATACTTCTGTGGAGCATTTCCAAGAAATCATTCTCACCGAATAACTATACTTTCCAGCCATGTGATTCACCGTTAGGTTATAAGGTCGTTCACTTTAAAATACAAAAGTCTCATTAAATTTTTGCACCTGCTAATTGCACTGTGCGGCGCCATTGCCCTTGTACAGTCTGCTGCAACTACATTTATATTGCACGCTGTTTTCTGGTGACTAACAACTTACAACAAAGTTGTTGACTAGTTATCGGTGCCTCTTGTTGCTTGCCCCAGATTTGCGGCACGTCCACTCGTCCTTCGAGCGTGCTGTAAAAAGGCATCAAACAGCCCAACCAACCAATGGCATGTCAATGCAACTCTGTATCTTGCCGCCGCACAACTCATAGTCCAGCTATCGCCGCTGATGTTGCCTTCGCGGTTTTTTTTGCTTTTGCTCATTTCTATGCAATTTTCATGCAATTTCAATATAAAAGTTGTGGAAATAGAAAAAAAATATATATATAAATTGGAAGGAAAAATGAACCGTTTGACTATGCAGCTATAGCTACAACTGCAACTGCTGCTGCTGCTTCATCTATGTGGATACGTGATGCTATTCCATATCCGGTGGTCAAAGCAGCAAATGCTGATGCCACTCTGCTATATATTGGCCCTCAGCGTTTTCTATCACTAGCTATTTTTGTTGTTGTTGTTGTTGTTGTTACTTCTTGCTATCACTATTGATGGTGTTACCACGCTCGTTATTCGAAATGCCGTTGTTGTTATTGTTGCTTGCATTCTTTGTTGTTGTTATTGCCCGGAAGCATCGAAAGGTAACAAAGCATGTTGTTAGGGATATAAACTTTTGTTGCCACTGACAGCTGAGCTGATATTCAAAGTGGTACTCGTACTCACTCTTTTGTAGGTATGCGCGTGCATATCCTTGCCATGGCTAGCTGAGCTGGGCTGGCAGTTGACAATTCAATTGGTTTTGTGCTGATAAAATTGCAATTGCCCTGCGGGTTTGTTGCTTTGCGTTTGCAATGCTACAATCCTTTATTGCAAAGGCTTCTGTATAACGTGTAGCAAAATTCCTTCGGGCAACAGCATCATTTACTAGATCATGAATAATAATAAAGGCACTTTGCAAATCGCAATTACAGACAAGGAAGTTATATATATATATATATATATATTTGTAAATGAATAAGTTTTTGATAGATATAATTGTTAAAGTATTTAAAGCTTTTCAATAGGTATAAGCACAGAAGACTAATTTTCATTAGAAATAAATAGATCCTGGTCATTAAGGGCCTCGCAATTTTTTGAGATAAAAGCGCACACATATCAAATTATATGGCAGCCCGTCTAAGATCAATTCAGTTTCATTCAAATAAGCTCTGGTTCACTTTTGAGATGATGGCGTATAAATATCGGTGGTGTTCTCTTCGTGCAAACGGATACTAGGCTTGACCTGCGTCCTATCGGCTTATCTCTCAAATAGAATTTGCGCGGCAATAACAGCCAGCGTTAAAAACGGTCACAATACTTAGTAGACGTCAACGCTATAAGGACAAATAGCTTTGCTGAAATCAGAATGGCTGACTGTATGTTTCTTTATACAGATGGGTCTAAAATTAACAAGAGAATGACGATTGGCCTGCTCAATTTAGGATTTTTAATGCAGTTATTATTTTTGTAAGCCTTTGTCATCGCGTTTTTTGTCGTACGACGCATTAATTTTGCTGTTTATGTTCATCTGATTTGCACGTTTACCCGCCCTGAAAAGTCATGATAACAGCATTGGGCTGTGTCAAAGTAGAGACGAACCGTTATAGCGACGAAGCGATTATGGAGGGGAGAATGATCAGTTCGTCATGATAGCGTCCTATGCTGTTACTCACTGAGGCGACCCGCCGAGGTACCATAAAAATACAGTGCCCTACTTATGAACACAGCCTATTTGGCAACCTGGATTGAAGGACAACTCCGTACCACGGTCAACGAAGCATCGATGTTTCTTGTAATTCCCGCTTATCTTCGGTGCATACTTACTGCGCACAGAATATAGAAGAATAAACAATTGCAAATAAAATAAACGGCAAACGTCCACAAAGACAGAGTATTATTTTTAAATTTTTTAAGCTGTAGATATGGTCGCATGACTTGAGTTCGATCCCTGTTCCAAGCAACATCTGAATTAGAATATTTTGTTTTTTAAAGCGTTCGCCCCTCGGCCATCAATGACAAACCACCGAATGTATTTATGCCATGAAAAAGCTTCTCATAGCATCCATTTGTGTCACAATTTCAAAGCGCATACTACAAATTCGAGCAGAAGCTGTACTGCCTCAACGTATTATTATTTTATAATTACCGTCAAAATGGTATTTTACAGAAACACCTTGAATTTTTTCAATTCAAAAATGTGTCAAAAGTCACGTTTCGTGTATAGGTATGCCTTGAGGCTCAGCAGATACTCATGCAGGTATGCAAATATTTGGCAAAAATGTTGCTAACAGGAATTGCATGAAATTGGTATGTATGTAGACGAGTTCGTGCATATGTATCTATATATCTATCTATATGTATATATGTATGAATGTGCTTTAAGGAGCAGCGATTTCCCAAAATTGTATGTGTGCAGCAAAGAATTGAATTAGATTTGCTTCGTAAAAGTCCTGATTTTGTAATTCTTTGAATTTTCTACTCGTTGTATTCAAAGAAACCGAATATCGTCAAAGCTATCTAATGTTGTATGATATTAGCAATAGATTGACAGCGATGTTTCCTAGTCAAAAAAAAAAAACTATTTGCAACTTAGTGTGATAGACTCCCAAACGCAAAGCGCTGCAGCAACGTGAGAACTTTTTGGTAGTCCCAGCAGAAGATTAGTCAGAATCAGTAGCTGCTTTCTCATAACCAGTACGGAAACGCTACCAACATACGCTACCGCTTATTTTAATCTCTTTGATCAGGCTGTTGGTGACCATTTCATAGCAGTGATGTTCACCCTCTCTTTGAGTTGTCTTTTTACTACGAACTTCTTTACAAACGAGACTTCTAGCTCTGCGTTTATGAACCGGTATGCGCCAGGTTCCAGAAGCGTTGAATTAACTCTTACCTGTGCCCACTTATTTAAGTCCAGAAAGTTGTAACTAACTACCTAACGTTAAGAGATGATTACATAGTAAACAGGTAATTTTGTTGAAGGTACAAGCCACAAGAGTACAGGTAGATAATTAACCTGT
>NW_016172308.1:0-13244 GCF_001687245.7 Rhagoletis zephyria | reverse complement strand
AAAGGGGTGTAAAGGAAACATGATTGCCTATTTATATAATTGATTATTTGATTATTTTTGATTGACTTAAACAATTTTTGATTTTTTTTAATTATACGATTAATATAATTATTTGGTTATTTTCAATTATTTTTGAGTCTCTTTAATTGCACGACTAATACAATTATTTGATTAATTTCAATTATTTTTAGTTTATGTTTTAAATTTCAAGATATATGTCAAGTTGAAACGCAGTTAATATACATATGATGAGAATAAATATAGTATCATAAATTAAATGCATAAGAACAATAACAAAAACGCAAAACAATGCAATACAAAATACAACACTGTTTGCTTTGTGATTTGATTTGCTTATTTTTTATCACATAATTGTCCATACTACAACAAAACCGCATACTAACTTTTGCCAATATACATACAGTGGTGGAAAAATAAATAGGGACACGATAGTTTTTCAAATTTTGCCTGTTTTCTTTCGTTTATTTAATATTTATTATTTTTTTGATTATAAAATTATAGCCCATTATCTAACAGAAGTCATATAAATTCATACTCCAAACTTTGTACAAAAATTATGAAAATTTTGCAAAATTGCAACTAAATTCTCAACTTTTTAATCAGATTTTTTTTTTTTGAGTATGTAGTTTTATAGCCCGCTACGTTTTAGAAGGATGAAGTTTAAGTTTTAAGTTGCTAAAAAAACCTCGTTGATTTTTGGCAATTTTTTAAATGCATTTTCTTCCAAACATAGTAAGTTCGACAATTTTTTTTTATATGGAAAAAAGTGCGTAATGCATGCATAATAAAAATTATTAAAAATCTACGCGACTTTTTAGGAGCTTCAAACTTGCACTAAAATTTAATGGGCTATAAAACTGCATACTCAAAAAAATTCTAAAAATCTGATTCAAAAGTTTAAAATTTTGATGCAAATTTGCAGAATTTTTGTAATTTTTGCACAAGGTTTTAAATATGAATTTATCTGGTTTTTGTGAGATAATGAGCTTTAATTTTTTTAAAAAAAATAATAAATATTAAATAAACAAAACAAAAATAGGAACAATTTGTTAAAATGTAGTGTCCCTGTTTATTTTTCCACCACTGTACATAGTCCACTTCTTAATAAGATTTCTTAGAAATATATGAAGGTTGCAGTTTGCTAGCCCATAGAATTGTTGTAAGGAATTACTTTGATTTCTGGTAATTTTTGGTTGAAGGTCTTTTCTCTAAAAGGTTCTTTCTAACAGTATTAATGAATAGCAAAGACAGTGGACAATGCCTATAAGAAATCATTTCTTGCTTTTAAACTTAATCAAACAATTAAAAATAATCAAAAAACTAAAAAAAAACAATTTGATTAATTTTAATTATTTGATTTAATTTTATTAGTTTTTTAATGGCTATTAATCATGATTATTTTCAATTATAATTAATTATTATGGGCTATGTAAGAAATTTAAAATAATCATAAAAAATGCAAAAAAAAATAATAATTACTAATCGTAATGGAAATTTAACAGCTCCACTTTAAGATCCAACAGTAAATGCGAAATATTTGACAAAAAATATATATTATTTTTTTCTAAATTGAATTGCACAAATACTTTTGACTCAGGGTGTACGGCGAACTTCTTTCCCGGTGTGGTCTAATATACAGACCGTATATTATATAAGTTTATGCCTACGTACATATATACAGTGACTGAAACAAATAGCCACGTGTTGATTCTCTTTTGAATATTCGTAATGTTTTCGAGGTAATATTTTTTTTTGGTATTTTTGTATAAGAATACCGTCCAAGCTTTAAACAAAAACATACACACCACAGTTTCAAACAATTTTATAAAAAATTTAGCAAAATTCATCAAATTTTCGTTGAAATTTCGAAATTTTAGCACATTTTTGGATATGCAGATGAAGTGCAAGCTTCAATACGCTAAGAAATCGCGTTGATTTTTGAGACTGTTTGTGCGGTTTTTTATATTTAAAAAAACTGGCGTTGACTTTTTGAAATTTTGTTGCTAACCACATTTTATTTCATAAGAAATTCATGCTTCTCAAAAATCAATGGTACTTTTTAGGCGTTTGAAACTTGCATTTCTTTAGACTAATGGCGCTATTCATAAAAATAAAATACATAGCTTTATAAAAGGTTGATAAATTGAAAAATTTACGAAAACATCAATTTATAAAGCACTTTAAACCTATTTTATTTTTTATGAATAAGGCCTTAAAACTATATGGGCTAAAAAACTGCATTTATTAAATTTTCCTAAGTTTTGTATAAGGTCTGAAACCGTGATTTATATGGATTTATTTAGTGAAAGCTTGGACGGTATTTTAATAAAAAAAAGCTGCCAATATTTAAAAAGAAATCTACACGTGGTCGCTTGTTTGAGTCACTGTATTTATGTATATACACGTAGTATGTGTGCGTTTGTTGGTCAAAACTGGCTGTTAGTTCTCGTAATTTATTATGACTTGACGTTTAGAAGGCGCTGAATTTAACTAAATACAGCTGAATCGGAGCTGAATAACATACACACTTATGTACATAGCATGCCTAGCAGGGAATCGCAATAACTCGCATTATAAACCGGCTGAGTGGAGTTGTACGCCACGATCGTTGTGCGCGTTGGTCTTTAAGTGATTGGTAAATCTGTTGTGACTTTCACTTACAGTGCTGCATGCTTTATATTTATGACTACATATTTGCGTATTTTTAATCACCGCCAATGAAATGCTGAAACACGCAGACATAATCGCAGTTGTGGTGCACTTAAATGGCTATGCACAAGCTGGGAGTGCAGAGCGAAACGGAGTCAGCGCTGCTGAAATTAAACACTGCTATTAGCATTCATTTGCCATTTATTTTAGCTACTGGCAGAGTTGTTTTTTTGTTGCTGCTGTACGTACGTACATACAAGCATAAAGAGGCAATTTTATGCGAACAAAATTAAATGTTACTCATACGCCCCGTGTGTTCGATGGACTCGGGCGAAATGCGAATGTACTAGTACCAGTAAATACATACATAAAGAGAGGATAAAAAATTTAATAACGAAAATATAGTTTCAGTTGACATATAATTTAAAAAACTGTTTCTTCGATCTCGTTAGTATGAGACTAGCTACTTTCTTGCTTTAATGTGTGTTTGCAAGGAAAATAATTCTATTGGGTTATTTATTAAAATTGTAAAGCAGTTTTAATTTTTTAAAATAATTTTCATTCGATTTTTAATTTTATAGTACTTAAATATGTATGTATTTTTTGTAATTTTTAGATACGTATATCATAAAAATCTACTTTTTTCCCCTAGGTCATTCGCAACGTCACCCGAAAATTCCATGATGCCATCGTCAAATGTGAAGTACAGAATACAGTGGGAAGGAGTGAAGATAGTGAAACGCTGGATATAAGCTGTAACTAAATTAACAAATATACATACATATATAAGAAGAAATTTCTTAAAAACATCTACTATCCCAAATATTTAAACTAGATACAATATATATATTTTTTTAAATAACACGTTTATAAAAAATTTCTGAATTTAAAAATTGGCATTTACTGGAATTTTTCCGACCGCATACAAAAGCAAAAAGTGTATAATAACCCACCATCCCACTACTTCGAAGGCTGAATTCGCGGGCATTTTTATAAAACTAAAAATAGTCAAAAATCAAGTTTTCAACAGAAGTTTTTAATAAAATAATTATGAATAAAATGCGACTTTGGCTGTTGTCAGCCCATGGTTAGGGCGGAAATGACAATGACACCAAAATTTTCCCGAATTAAGATATCGAACCCGGAAGGAATGATGGGCGTTAGTTACAAAATTGTGTGACCAGGCCTATTGTATCTACATACGCATTTTGTACATATCGTCAGCGTCAACGCAAAAGGCTTTATTTGACCAATTTTAAATTTGACAAATTTCTCTTTATAAAATTTACATATGTACGAAATACTAACAGGAATGAACTAACAATCCCAATATTTCTAAAATTTTAAAATTTCGTTTTGAAGTTTGAATGAAGGTAATACGACAGCAAACTAAAGGGATGTTTAAAATGCACATATCCGAAAAATATCATATTGATGCATAATTTTGATAAAACTTCGAGATTGTGGTGATGGTTTCGATTAATTAATATATTTATATCAACATTGAAAGATGTATAACAAAAACATTGGTAAATGAATATATGGACATAGACATCGTGATCGATACGGAAAGATGTATTCGAGACGAAAACACGTGATAAATATGGATAGATTTATCGATAAAAATGTGGCAATGATATCGATTAATGAATATACTTAAATCAGCTTTGAAAGATTTTTAACAGCATCCAAAGCGATGTCGAATGTATTGATAAAATTTCGAATGTATATCGATGCCATCAAATGATTCCAAAACGAAAACTTCTGAGTACCAAAAATAATATAATTTTAAAATTCGAGTTGCTAGCCTAATCATAATATGCATTAACATACAAAACTAAGTTTTATTATTACAATACTTAACTCACGCATCTTATCAGCGGCTTTTACCACTAAATCCCACATTTTTTGAATTTCGTTTTTTCTTCAACAGATGCTCCCAGCTTTCGTCAGCGTCCACAATCTATCGAAGCAGACTCAGGCACTTTGGTGACACTAGGTTGCGAAGTGGACGGCAATCCCACGCCGGATATTGTATGGATACAACATCCCAGTGATAGGGTAAGTCCAACCGAAAAAACTGTATCTTCAGTTTATAGGTTAAATTACATAATAATATAAGTCATTCCATACAGTGTTTACACCTCGATATTTTTTTGGGGTGTTAAATATATTTTTTTACATTTTTTATCGATAAAAAGACACATTTTTTTATTTCATGATATTCAAAAATCTCGTAAAAAATTTCCCGAAATTTTGAACTAAGGAGAAGAAAATTTTTCAATTGTTTGCAGTTAATAAACTATTTGTCAGAGGAAATGAGTTAAGGTACCAAAATGAGAGTGTGAGATAGATCAAAATCAAAAAGATTATGCGCTAAAAATTGCATTTAAAATTTTTTTTTTTATTAACTATACCATGTTCGCTTTTTATTTTTTTTCAACCTGAATTACGCACATTTAAAAAAAAATAAAAATCGAACTTGGTATAGTTAATACAAAAAAAATAAAAAATAAAAAATGCAATTTTTATTGCAAACATCTTTTTATTTTAATCTATCTCTTAACACTCTCATGGAAAGCCGAGGTAATTGCGCACATTTTGATATCTTAACTGATTTTTTCCGATAAATAGTTTATTAACTGCAAACAATGGGAAAAATATACTTCTCCGTGAATTCAAAATTTCAGGGTTTTTTCGAGATTTTCGAATATCATGACGAAAGAAAAAAATTTGGGGCTTCTTTTTTCGATAAAGAATGTAAAAAATATATATTTCACCCCAAAAAAATATTGAGGTGTAAATATTGTATGTAATTTTAACCATATGTATAAAATTTTAACCAACAACTCTTTTTGAGACTTTTAATACGGAATAGAAATAAATATTTTGTGCTTACACATTTACTTGTGCTTGGCCGATGTTCTCCTTCGATTTTTTGTGTGCGCCTTGTTGTTGTAGTCAATACAAAGGGAAGGGGCTCTACAGTTTTAGTTTGCCTCCGAAAGTCGAATGGTTTTCATGGCAGAGTACACTCAGCGCTATTATTTAGAAAAAAATGTTGTTTGGAAAATAGAAAAATACTTTTATACCCGCATTATTTCACAGTCACAGCAACAGTCTCAATAGATAATGTTGATATGAGTAAAAAAACTTTCTAGTCTAAAGTTTACCAACCTCACGCATGCAATCGCCTTAGCTACGAGTATATTAAAAATTTATAATATTGTTAAAAGGAAAGCATAAACCACATTTTTCACCCTAATTTATTACCTATAATTTTCTGTTCCAGGTTGTTGGCATCAATTCCAATCTCACCTTTACCGTTAGTAACGAGACAGCCGGACGTTATTATTGCAAGGCCAACGTGCCAGGCTATAAAGAAATCATTAGCGATGCATACGTCTACCTGAAGGGCTCGCCCACTATTTACTCATCACCCTATCAATTTAGTTGGGTGGGCGATACGGCGCGCATTGAATGTTCGGCCACTTCAGTGCCACGTGCACGTCACGTCTCTTGGACATTTAATGGTCATGAAATCAGCACAGAATATGGACACGACTATTCAATATTGGTTGATCCGGTGCCAGGTGGTGTGAAGTCGACACTGATCATTCGTGACAGTCAAGCGTATCATTATGGCAAATACAATTGCACTGTGGTGAATGATTATGGCAACGATGTGTTGGAAATCAATTTGCAGGCGCAAAGTGAGTATTCACGTGCTCATATGTACATACATATATCTATACATACATATCAATGCTTGTGCGCTTTAAATACGTATTTAAATATGTGTAAACATGAAGCACCTGTAACTACGCAAATACGTGAGTGAATTACACGTGTGGGAATTTAAATTGGATATGAAAAAGCGGTTGAAGATTGAAATCGATTTTATATCGTTGGAATTTAAACGCACTTATTGTACATATTGAGCCCTAACCGTCAAAATAACGTAAGCGACATTTTTTTCAAAATTTTCGTTTAAATGCAGAAATATTCCTAGAGCATCTAGATGCATTTCTGCATCAAAAAGAAAATTTTGAAAAAAATGTCGCTTACGTTATTTTATCGGTTAGGGCTCGATATATTCTTTAAAAATAATTTTAATTGGTATTTCTTATATTTTATGTAAATATGAATATCAGTTTGTTTTTTTTTCTTCTTTTTCCCCCCCTCTCTTTTTCCCACTCATCAGAAGCCATCTCGCCCATGATGATCATCATTGGTGGCACTTCAGTCGTTGGCTGTGCCATGGTGCTCATCATAATCATCATTGTCTATTTCAAGTGCAAGAAACGCACCAAACTTCCACCAGCCGATGTAATTAGCGAACACCAGATCAGTAAAAATGGTGGCGTAGCTTGTAAAATGGAGGCTGGCGATCGTACTTCCAACTACAGTGACCTCAAAGTGGACATCTCCGGTGGCTATGTACCCTACGGCGATTACTCCACACACTACAGTCCGCCACCACAATATCTCACCACTTGCTCCACCAAATCGAATGGCAGTTCAACAATACTCCAAAATAATCATCATAATCACATACAACAACAACATATGCAACAAAGTCTACAACAACATCACCAACAACGAACACCACCACCACAATCTGTGCCAATGACTTACCTATCGAACGGCAGTGCGAGTGGCAGTCTGACGAGTAGTAGTATTGTCGGTTCACGTGAAATACGGCAGGATAATGGCTTGCCAAGTTTACAATCGACCACAGCCTCTGTGGTTAGTTCGTCGCCGAACGGAAGTTGTAGTAATCAGAGCACAGCGACGCATGTCATCTCCAGTTCGGTGGCGATGAGTGTGGATCCACGTTATAGCGCCATTTATGGCAATCCCTACTTAAGATCGTCGAACTCGTCGTTGCTGCCGCCACCCACTGCGGTTTAGGAGGTGAAAAGTGTAATTTAGCGAGGCGATGATGACGATGATGATGGTGTAAATGCATAAATAGTCGCGTAGAATTCAAAGACTGATCTCAAGAGCATTCAACTTCGTTTAATCAGACGCGTTGGCCGACGACATACCCGCTGGAGAGCCAGGTAAGGGTTGGGGTATTTTAAGCTTATAAACATCTTTATGTACGTATGTATGTATTTGTATTGTGAACACCCTATGCTGTTTATATTTAGCAACTAGTTTTATTTTTTTTTAGTATTCATAAGGAGTTTAGAAATTATGCATTTAATGTCAAAGGATTTAAGTTGGTTTAAGCCAGAATAATGTGCAAATGCAACGATAACAAGTCTGCATGTGTGTGCTAAGTCTTTTCGGTTCTAGAAGCAGTTCAAAGCTATTTTAAATTTTTTTTCGAAAATTAGCTGCCCTTTGCATAAATATACAAAAGTATTTGCGTGCTTTGAAAGTGCGAAGTATGGCTATCTACAGTTCATCGCGCAGTTAGCGAAAAGGCTCGAAAGTTGTGCAAGTAGGTATACATACCATATTTTTCTTTTCTTCTATGAAAAAGGAAATAAATATTTCCAAATTACATAAGTTTTTATGTTACGTATGAATCTGCCCGCATTTGCGCTGCTTTTCTACCAAATTGCCATGCACTTGAAATTTGCCTCATCGCATTTTCCTGCAATTAAATAAACATAACTCTAGCAATCTCTCTAGCCATCGCTGCTCTGCCTGCATCAGACTGTCTAATACAAGGTTAAAATGCTCTTAAACCAAATCCCTCGTTGAATTTGTTAGTACATATGTCGTTGTTAGAAGAGAAATGTCAATTTAATCCCTTGACTACAGCAGCCTGCAAATCGTTTGATGTTTTTCAGATAATGTGTCTGTATGTACATATGTATGAGAATTTACATACACAAAAATATGCAGTACGTACGTATGTACATTTTTAAGTAGATATTTTTGTGAAATTTCGAACGAATACCTGCATAAATTCTTGCATAAAGTTTGTTGAAAACTTTGTGAATACGAATTGGATGTGAAGGTATAAGTGGAAAGGGGCAGAGGGCTATGGCGATGTGCAGCGGGTGGTGAGCGGAATTGTTGAACATCAAATAGGCATTTACGCATACAACGCGGAAACTTTTCTGGATATCAAAGCAGAAAGAAAAGTAGCTGCGTTAAGGCTGTAACGAATTCTGGCGTGTTTTGGCTGATACGGATGCATTGAATTAAAAAATAAAAATTAAAAAACATTAGAATTTTATTTAATTAATCTCGGCACGAAATGAATCACCATTTTGGACAGGCCTGTTCAGATTTGCTTCCTTCCGAGAAGGAAAGCTATCGAGGTGCTAGACACAAAGGCAACGCTCGCTCTAAGCAGCCACGCAGGCGCATGCCAGAGTTTGTCCTGGTGATGACAAGGAAATCATTGTCAGAAATATTTAACCAGCACCAAGATCAGATGCCTAAGTCAAGGTGTTGAGTGCTAGACTAAGTCCGCGTACTAAGAGGAGTCTGCTACAGAAAGTTGAGCTTGGGAGAAAATACCTAGTGTCCTACTGGTTTCTAATTGTATGGCCGTCACGTGCCTTAGCTTTTCATAGCGGTATGATGAAGAAAACTCGTGTCAGAAAAAAGTTACCAGCAACATGATTCGTAGGATTTTGCAGGAAATATTCCCAACACCCAACACAAAGTGATTATCTTATCCTGCGCCCTTTTAACGTGCCTTTAAACGTACTAGACAAAATCTAACTAGCACCTGAACTAGATACCCAAGTGAAGATATTTCGTGGTAGTGCCAGTCGTTGACATTATTTTAACTGTAGAGACGTTAGCTTCGTCCTTGTACATTTGTCTGGATTATTCTTCGTCAAACGCGCCACCTGGTCGCTATTCTATTCTGTTCTATTTGCTATAAATATTTTTCTTTTTGGCGGACTTCAAGTTTAATGCACAACCCATTGCTCGAGCCTTAAAATTCAATGCAATTCGACCTGCGTCTCTGGTATACGATTTTTAACTAGTTTCAAAAATATTTACATGGATATACCAGCACATACATACACACATTTATATACATATGTATATGTATTTCCGATGGAATTATATAATTTATCATATTTTAAAACTTCCAAGAAATCATTTCGTAAAAATATTCAGATTTTTAAAAAGTATTTTTTTTATTAATAAAAAACTTGGTTTTTGGAGGTACATATATTCAAATTAGTCCAGCTCCGATGTCATAATTCTGATGGAAAATCAGTACCAATTCTTTTTTTTTTGTACGTAGAGTGTTGCTCCTTAATGTTAATATTTAAATATAACTATGATCGCATATGCATTTAGTAGACAAAACATTTTTCTTCAATACTTGCTTTTTCAACAAAATCTTAATTTAGATTTTTGCTTTTGCAATTGATTCTTCAGATTCCAACTACTTAGTAACATATGTACATATATATGTACGTAAGTGCAATGTAGTACGATTTTGTTTCGATTTGATGCGTGCGAGCATTTGTAAAATCAAAGATTTAAATCGCTTTTAGCTGAACATTTTGTTATATTTATTTATTTTTTTTTGTTGCCTACATATAAATAGAAGTCCATATAAAGCCTTAAAACCGGAAAATACTAATGGCCAATGAATTTAATGGGAAAATACTGAATAAATAGTTCAACAGAAAAGCTGTAATAGTTCGAATGCGGCAGAGCATAGCAATCTGTAGCATTTCTTAAATTTGCATGAAAAAACGAAGAGAATTCTGAGAACCGCATAATGAATTAAAAAACAAAAAAAAAAAAATACAAATATAATCGTATATTCCATAAAATGCGTTTCTCTTAACTCGAAAATATTTTTGAAATATTTTTCTCTAAAGATTCGCTTTACTTTTTGTATTTTAAATAGAACTCAGCGCCGTTGAAGACTTAATGCATTATAGCGAAAACAAAATGAAAAATAAGAAAGAATACTATTTAGAACAGAATAAAATCCGAGTCCTTGAATGCTACTTTTTGCATAAAAAAAAAAACTGAGTATACAAACCTACAAACTAAATTTGCCTACATAGCATTTATTAGCATTAGTAGAAAATTTCAAGTAACAATCTACGTTTATGCATGAGCAGATAGCTCATGGTAGCTAAAAAAAGCTATATAGAAAAAATTACAAAAAATCCACAAGCAAGGTCCTACTTCGAATTGTCAAAATGTTTGCTAACAACTGCAGTATACATACATATGTATAGTATAGGACTAAAAAAAAACACAAAAACTGATACAAGAAATAAGAGTTAGTATTCTATATGTATGCAGATGTAGATTGTAGATGTTTTTGCTTAAACAATTAATAGCCCTTTAAGTTTATGTTAAGCATTCGCATTTCAATGCCACTGTACCTGATAGTTTTAGGCGTATTTAGTTAATAAGTAGGTCTATAACACATATTTAGCTATGTATAAGTAATACATACCTACATACTGGCTTACGTGGTTGATTTTTAAAATTTTTTTATTTGAAGAATGCCAGTGAATTTCGAAAGATATAAATAATTATGAATTGAGTGTGTATTTGGCTATGTTTGATTTTAAATACATATTTATATACATATGTTTATACCTACATACAATTTTCTCTATACCTATCTCCTTGTACACCCTGCTTCAGTTGAATAGGCACATATTTTCCTTCAAAAATCGGGTTTATAATTTTACTTGTAGGCAGGAGAAGCTTCATGTTGGACGAACGATTCACTTTAAATAATGGTGTTAAATATCATTTTGCTACATTATTTTTATTCGGTTTTTTGTTATCAAACCACACGAAAAATATTCTCATTTTTTATTAACTTATATAGTCATACTGGCTCTCACACAAGGAAAGAAGAATTAGTTTGAAGGAAAAAACATGTAATTCTTAAGTTCACTATTTGGTACCAATACCAATAAGGACTGCGCCGCACAAAATTTTCCGCTACAAAGATGAACCAGTAGGCAGATTTGCAAAAATTTAACATTTCATTTTCAGAATCAACAACAAATTCATACAATATGGTATAGAAGCAAGAATTATAGTCTTTTAATAAAAAAAAAAAACAATTGAAAATACCTTTCATGAAAGCGTTTATTTAGAAGCGTGCCTCATTTTGCCGACTGAAATTTATAGGAAGTTTCCTCGACCCACATTGCGCCATTTAAATCCTCAATTTCATTTTAAAATTACCATCTCGGTTTTTTTATTTAGTTGTTTTTGTTTAGTTTTCGTTCTTTGGTTTTCTTTTATTGACGTTTGTCTTTCACAATAATCAAGAATACAACCCTAAAATAGGCTATTCTGGGGCAATTTCATTTCAATTTCACTGAAATTCAGATTTATTCGCAATTTCGGCTGACAGGTTTTTGTATGGCCAAGTTGAAATCGTATCGTTTTTATAGCGGAAATTGAGAATAGTGTCGAAACTGGGCAATTCGTGCGTCATGGAAAATCATCGAAGTGTATCAAAAATACAAGCATATTTTTCGTGCTTTATCGCATAGACGAGATGGCTACTACAAGAAAACGAAAGGACAAAGGAAAAAATTAAGAAATAAACCTCGCCAATCACCTCTTGTTAAAATTAGTGTAACATATCTGAGCTCTTAGGGCCGGTTGTTCAATGTCTGGTTATCACTACCTCCCAGTTAAACATTATTGTCGACGATTTCGACATCATGCATATAACATGTGATCGATAGAGCAGTCGCTGTATTTAACCGGAGCCTCTACCCCCGATTTGTGTAAGCAGACATTGAACAACCGGCCATTAACTGCAGTTAAGCGTTTGTTGGAAATAAATATAAGCTCGGTTATTGAAGAAAAAACTGTGAATCTGGGTGTAAATCAGTGATGCTCAGAGGAGCTTTTACTTTGTGCGCGTCCGTGTAAAATCTACAGAGAGCTTTGAATAGTTCCGCCCACAGGCGCATCACTGGTGTAAATACACCGGCGATGGGCACCGCCTTGCCCGCGCACAAAGCTCTTTAAGCTTTCTATACATTTTGTTTAGACGCTTGCTGAGTAAAAGCTCTCTCTGTCCCTAGCTGAAATACATATACACATAACAAAATAATGAATAATAGCTAAAATTGGGAGCAAACATCTTAAAAATAAAAGATTATCCCTTCAACTTTTCATAGCCTTATAATAGAACATTTAAAGGTCAGATTATGGCAACTTAACATAACTCAACGTAACTTAAAACTTAGAAAATGAAACAGACTTCGTCGACATTGCTTAAAGTTACTTTGAGTTTCGCCTGTCCAAATACATATAAGCAGCATCCATTTAAGAATTTTAGAATTTTTAAGTGATAGCCTCTAAGTTACGTTAAATTGCCATACTCAGACCTTAACACTGGCATTCTTTCCAGAGTGGTCACCGCTCTTAAAAACTACCTAAACGAATATTGCTTCGTTATCTTAGTGTCTTACAAACTAAAAAAATAAATAAATTTAATAAAAAAAACGAACAAAGATACTAAAAAACTTAGGTCCAAAAATTAATTATGTATGCTTACATACTTACATATATATATATATGTATGTACTGATAAAATATTCTTAAAAACATTGAATATGCATTAATTTATCTAGACG
>NW_016172307.1:0-13244 GCF_001687245.7 Rhagoletis zephyria | reverse complement strand
TTGTTTACATTTGTTCGTTGTTTACATATTGGTGGTGGCTTTTTACTGCGATTTTCTTAATTTTCGCTTGTGACAACGGTAGCACACATAAGGTAAAGAATAATTTAACACAACGACATGATTTATAGGAGAATTTGCATAATAAAAATGATTATTCATGCGTTCAACAATTACGCGTTTTTTTTTGTTCTCTTCGTTGTTTACTTCTTACAACAAAGATGGCGTCGAGATTTCAACAGCTAGAAAATAACTTTTTTCTTTCTTTCCTTAAGGCGTGATCTTGTGTCTTTCGTTCATGCGTAACACCGACAATAATGCAACAAGTGAAGCCAGATGAACTACAAAGAAATAGGGATACAAAACAAAGCAACGTAATGTCACAGGCGAATTTTCGGTGATGTGCGGGACATAATTGCAATTTTACCAATGTACGATCCGTGTAAAAAGACACTTACATCCGAACAATTTGTAAAGCGTGTCAACCAATTGCGAAGTGTGTACAATTGGCATGATCAAATTCTCTTATTCGCGGTGCAAACTAAACTTGAGGGAGTAGCGAAAATGTGGACAGATGCAAGTGCAAAAATTTTTGTTGATTGGGAACAATTTGTTGACGAATTTTTGAATGAGTTTCCATGCTCAGTAAATGTTGCTGACGTATATATGGAACTCATGAACATGCGTAGAAGTAATAGTGAAAGTGCAGAATCCGTTTACTATCGAATGTTAGCAACTGGTCGTCGCGGTAACTTAGACGACAATTCGATTATAAAATATATGATAAACGGAATTAATAACAATGATTTAAAGAAAAGCGTATCGGTTAACAACTATCAAACGTGTAGTGAACTGTTGCGAGCAATAATGAACTATTGCAGATATACAAACATAAAAAGCGTGAATTTTCCGAAGCGAAATCAAAACGAAGTGTCAGCTCCGACAACAGTGAATAAAGAAAAGAAAACTAAAGTGATGATTTGTTACAATTGTCAGAAGCCTGGACAGTTGTCTCGAAATCGTACTGAACCACAAAAGCGCGAAAGGTGTACGAAAAGTTCAAAAGTCGGTCATTCCACGGAAAATTGCAAAACGGCAATAGCAAAGAAAAATTGTTATTCTATTAAAGACAACGGAAATGAGTTTACTATCAAAGAAATTGGAGTGAATGGTATAAAAACTAGTGCGTTTATTGATACGGGTAGCAAACGTACATTGATAAGAAAATCTCTTGCAAATGAGTTAGGGCAAAGCGAAAATTGCTGTGTTGCACAAGAAGGTTTTGGTGGTGCTCGTTATATATGCACATCAAAAGTAAATGCTGTGCTCAATATTGATGGCAGCAAATGTGATACAGAGATTTTAGTGGTTGATAATAAAATGATTGATTATCCAATGCTACTCGGTATTGACATGATTAGTGCGACAGACAAACAATTCGTATTCCACTTAAAGGAAATGTGGTTAATAGAAAAAGCTAATAATAAAATTTCAAAAATTACAGACGGTGAATTTAACGACCTAAATAGAGTTTTGCAAAATAACGAACAATGTTTTAGAACTGAAGCGAAAACAGTAGGTAAACCCGATTTAGTGAAAATGAAGATTTTATTGTCATGCGATATACCGGTTAATATGAAGCCGTATAGACTTCCGTTCGCGCGCCGTGGAGCTATGAAAGACATTGTTGAAAATTTATTAAAACAAGAAATAATAAGACTCTCAAACTCACCATACGCATCTCCAATCGTACTTGTGGAGAAAAAGAATAAAGAGTTTCGAATGTGTGTCGATTACCGAAAGCTCAACAAAATCACAGTAAAACAACCCTTTCCGATGCCCATAATCGATGAGCTTTTCGCATCAGCTGTCCGGTAATCAGTATTTCACGTCGTTAGATTTTAATATGGGCTACCACCAAATTGAGGTGGACGAAAATTAAAAAAAAAAAAACTAACCGCGTTTGTGACCACGGACGGTCACTATGAATATAATCGTATGCCGTTTGGGCTCGTGAACGCCCCGGCTGTGTTTCAAGAAGCGATGAATAGATTAATTGAACAATGTGAAACGAAAAACATTAAATCGTATTTGGATGACGTGATCATCCCGAGCAACTCAGTTGAAGAGGGCTGACATAAGTTAAACGACTTCTTAAGTGTTGTGAGAGCCAACGGGCTGACATTGAGATTAGACTAATGCAATTTTCTGAGTGACGAAATAGATTTTCTTGGACTTAAGATATCACGCGACGGTATTAAATCGGGTGATCAGAAGGTGCAAACGATTAAAGACTTTAAAGTACCAACGACACAAACCGAAGTGAGACGTTTTCTCGGGTTAACCGGGTTTTTTAGAAAATTCGTCGAAAATTATTCGTTAATTGCGCGGCCTTTAACCAGGTTAACAACGAAGGCTGCTGTCGAAAAAAATTAGTGGGGTGAATTACAACAAAATGCATTCTCCACGTTAATTGACAAACTTTGTAGTGCACCAATCCTGGTTCTATATGATTTCAATGCGCTACATCAGGTGCACTGTGATGCAATTAGTGTAGGCATTGCGGCGGTGTTGTTGCAAGCGGAACACGAAGGCGATGAGTGGCGAGCGTTGATGTACTTTAGTCGTCATTGCACGCCCGCATATACTTACTGGGTAAGTCTTTTTAAATATTTATCGATTGTTCTACGATTTCGACGTTAAAGGCGAAAACTACACCAATACCACGTATCCCGAGATGGTTGGTTCGTTTAATGGAGTATGATTGCGAAACAATTCATCGACCTGGCGTACGCATGACTACTTGATGCATTGAGTCGAGGTCCTGCCAATCCAGAGAAGGTACTGCGTGTGGAAGAAGTTTACGATGATTGGCTACTGACAATGCAGTTACGAGTCCTAGCATACGCGACATCGCTGAACAGTTGAAAAGCGTAAAAGGTTCAGCACAAACTAAACAACTTCGAAAAGAATATTGTCTTCAGCGTAATCGAGTATATCGACGAGTAGGTAAAAAATTGCTATATGTCGTACCGAAAGCCGTACGATGGCGTTTAACGCGTTATTGCCATGAAGATTTTGGTAATTTTGGGATCGACAAAACGATCGAGCGAATACTTCAGCATTTCTGGTTCCCGAAGATGCGGAAATACGTTAAGGAGTACGTGATCTCATGTGTAGATTGTTGCTATAACCAAATGAGGGACGGTAAATCTGAAGGCGTACTGTACACTGAACCGACTGAACCGATACCGTTTCGACTTTTACATATCGACCACTTGGGGCCGTTTGTTAAGAGTAAGCTTGGGAATACGCACGTACTTGCGATGCGATGCTTTCACCAAGTATCTAGTGGTAATGCCGGTACGTAGCACCAAAACGTTAACTGTTATTCAAGCGTTGAACGAGGTCTCGAGATATTTTGGTCTTCCCGCTCGAGTTGTCACGGACCGTGGCACCGCGTTTACGTCCCAGCAATTTATTAAATATTGCGGGGACAACAACTTCGTTCATATTAAGACTGCCGTCCGAACTCCAAGAGCCAATGAGCAGGTGGAGCGAGCGAACGAAACGATCTTAAACTACCTACGTACGACAACATCAAATCCAAAAGAGTGGGACGAACAGCTGCGTAAGCTGCAGTGGTCGATTAACTCGCAGATTTACTACTGGTTTTTCGCCCAACGAACTCATATACGACTTCAAACTGAATGATATTACGCATAATCATCTGATCGCAGCCGTAATCGACGTTGACCAGAATCAAACGATCCAAGAGAAGCGAGACACAGCGTGGTCATCAATCAATGCACATCGAGACAAGTGGAAAGAGCGCTTCGACAAAAAGCATAAGGCGCCCACTGTCTACAACGTCGAAGATTTGGTCGTGATCCGCAATGAAATATCTGCAACTGGGGAATCACGCAAGCTTGAACCCAAATTCCGAGGGCCATATGTGGTGGTGAAAGTACTTGGGAAGGATCGTTACCTACTCAACGATATCGACGGCGTGCAATTAAGCCAAAGAAAGTTCGAATCCATTTGTGCCGCCGACAAAATGAAGCACTGGTGTGAAATGCCTCCTGAGCTTGACGATGCCATTGACAACGATGATTCCAACGATGATGTCGAAAATGAAGCTACAGATATCGGGGCGATGCCTACATCAGAAAGAGACGAGCTGTCAACTGACATGGCAACTCTGGCTACCACCGACAAAGAGAAGGATGTACAAGTAATTGACAGTCGTGCGAGTGCTCTCAAGCTGTAAAGTGTGCTATCCTGATACATAGAATTGGAATGTAATAAAAACGCTAATTAATTGATAAATCTATTTTGAATGTAATAAAAACACTAGTACACTAAAGTACAAGTGACAGTATCTCCATATAAGGTTCCAGTACTCTACTATGAACATTTCCAAAAATATACAGTATGAAAAATTCGGTTTGTATATGAGGTGCCATGCCCCTTTTCCAATAACTCCAATTTTGCTCCATGAGTATGTGATTGCTTTCAAATATTTCCTTACCAATTTCAAAAATTTTACCATAAACGCTTCCAGAAATATGCAGTATTAAATATTCGGGTTGTATGGGAGGTAGCACGCCCTCTTTTCAATAGCTCCAATTTTTCTGGAAGCGTATACGATTGATTTTATATATCTTTACACCAAGTTTCATTTCTTTACCTGAACATTTCCAGAGATATGCAGTATGAAAAATTTGGTTTGTATGGAAGGTGCCACGCCCCATTTTCCAATAGCTCAAATATTCCTCCAAGAGTATGCGGTGGATTTCATATATCTCCATACCAAGTTCCATCACTATGGCATGAACATTTCCAGAGGTATGCAGTATGGAAAGTTAGGTTTGTATGGGAGGTGCCGCGCCCCCTTTTCCAATAGCTCCAATTTTTTTCCAAGAGTGCGGTCGATTTCATATACATACATCAGTACCAAGTTCCAGTACTCTACCATGAAACTTCCAGAGATATGCAGTATGAAATATTCGGTTTGCATGGGAGGTGCCACGATAACTCCAGTTTTTCTCCAAGAGCGATGGATTTTATATATCTACATACTAAGTTCTAGAACTCTATCGTGATTATTTCCAGAGATAAGGAGTATGAAAAATTCGGTTTGTGTGGGAGGTTCCACGCCCCTTTTATATATCGAGATTTTTGCTGGCCTATGACTACGGTAACCATCCGTCCTGTATTATACAGGAGAGTCCTCTTTTTTGACCCATTGTCCTGATAATGTATTCATTTTATACGGGACGCCAAATGTTCTGAATTTCTTTTGATGTCCTGTATTTGTCCCGTATTCGGTGTTCGGTATTTCGACCCCTTAACAGCCCATCAAAATGGCATACCATGATCCAGTTTTAAGTGATGTTAGTAACTATATGTATGAACGTAATTTTCTCGATAAACAGTTATTATTTTCTAACCCGAATGACTGTGATTGGAATCGAGCGATACAAACATATAAATTAGGACTCGACATTTTAGCAAGGTTTGGCTATTTGTCTTTACTGTATTTAATGTTTATTATTTTTTTATGAAAGTAAAGCTCTTTTCCTAAAACAGCCATATAAATTCAAATTTCAGATTTTGTGTAAAAAACTATAAAAATTACTTCTGCAATGTTTCCCTTCTTAAAAAATCTTAAAAAGAAAATTGCAGTTTTGTAGGTCATTAAAATTTAGTATAATAAAGTGAAAGTGAAAAGTGTTGCCCATTTGCTTCTCTTTTAAAAAGTTGCCGAACATACTTGTATGAAAAAAATGTGTAACACCGTCTACAAAAAAGCTGCCAAAAATTAACGCTAAGTCCTACCGACTTCAAAATTGCACTTTATTATACTAAATTTAACGCACCTTTTTGAAAAAATTTTGCGCATTAAAAATCTCGAGAAAATATCGTACAAATTTGTGATGTTACTATAAGCATGCTGTTTCGGGGGTAATACATCTAGGATCATTGAAGAATGCTTTAAGCGCTGTAGTTTTTATGCAAAAAATACACAAATTTATTTTTTGCCCGGTATTCGGCTCCCATAAATATGGTCACCGTACCTATAACCCTCCTTTGAACGTCTGCAGCAGGTTCCGAAACTTCGAAGACATCGGTTCAGCCGTTCTCGAGCTTTGCGATATACATAGAATCTATGTCATAGATGGGTAAGACTTGCTGCTTTTAATATTGCGCTCACTTATTACGTACAAAAACATAGCAGCAGGGTTTTTATGCGTAATTATATGCACACATATGTATCTACATAAATATTACATATGTACCCTGTAGTCAAATGAACTAGTTGTAAACTACCTCACAACTAGTATGAACCGCAGGCCCAACTAGTCAGCCAACTATCTTTTTTCCATGCAATAAACTGGTATTTTTAACATGGAGATGTCCTACGAGATGGCAATTGTCAGATTTCGGTCAGAAATATACCAGTCTCATACTAGTTCAAAATAGACGGAAAAATACTAGTCTAATTATGGACCAAAACTACTACTTTTGGAGTCAAAAAACAGAATGAATTCATGAATATACAATAAAAAAATTTAAGTACACTTTAATATATTGCACATTTTTACTTAGCAGCCTTAGATTTGCCAATAATTAGTGTGAATTTTTTTAAAGCAAAAATAAATACATAGATATTTCAAACTTTCGAATATAAATTTAAATGCATTTTTCATTAAATGTTATTAAAGTATAAGGTCTAAGGTACAATAAATACTACATTTTTATCTTTTTTAATAATATTGAATATGCAAAAGAAAACATTTAATTTAAAAATAAAATGAATTCTTTAGATCGTTTTTGAGTGAACTAAAATAAAAATAAAAGATTTCATTCAAATAAATTAAATTCATTAACTTTGCACATTTCAGTCTATTATTTTTAAAAATTTTAAAAGTAATAATTAATGTTTAAAATTTGAGATTTGGATAAGAATAAAATAAATAAATAATTCAAGCAGTTATTAAATATTCTTAAATGTTGTCTATAGTTTGGCTTGTTGATTGATAATAGAAATTTATCAAATAATTATATTAATCGTGTATTTAAAAAAAGTCAAAAAGAATTGAAAATGATCTAAAATAACAAAATAATGATGTAATTAAAATTAATGAATTAATTAACATTTAACATTTAAATAATTAATTATTAATCATTAAAAAGGTGCTAATATCGGTATTTAATCATTAAACGGTTATCCAAAAAAACATGCTTTAATTAATAAAAATAAAAATTATAATATTTTGTGTACTTCATTGTATTAAACTGTCGAAGTCAAATAAAACAGGGCATGAATAAATCGTTTTATACTTGGTACAAGTCTGGTCATTTTCGAACTAGTTCGGTTTCTATCAGGGAATTCTAGTTGTAGACTAGTATTTATTCTGAATAGTTTGGGATTTCACTGCAGGGTATATACAAAAATAAATAAATATATAAATAAAATAAATATACATATTTATTACATTACATTATTTATCCACGAACTGTACATGCATACGTATCTGTTTTTTTTCTTTTAACATAAGAATCAACATTAACGTTATTATAAGCACGTGTGTATATGTACTTGTATACATAACCCTTGTTTTGCGCTGTATTCCGTACAAATTAACAGCAGAGGACGCTCTTATTTGTGATTTGCAGGTGAGCAGCGCTGTGTTGTATGTTAGATTCTATAGGGTTTTTAAAGTCCTTCAGCTCCCTTTTTTAAGAAGTATTTAAACCTTTTTTTTTTGCTTAAGACGATGAGAAGCCTATCCAGAACCTATACCCAAAATTTCAAAGAAGTAGGTGCAGCCCATCTCGAGCTTTGCGAGCAGAAAAAACGGCTTTCAACATATATATAATAATAATAATAATAGCCGTTTCGTTATTCGGACTTAACTCAAAAAATACTGGATAGATTTCAGTCAAATTATAAGTGATTATACCTTGCATATATGGTCCTATTATAGGCTACTAGAAAACTCGCTAGGTCGCGCTGGCCGCGAGTTATTTCGAAAAGTCGTATTTATGAACCGATTTCGTTTAAATTCAAAACTTGTGCTACATCCATGATGAAAAATACGTATGCGAAAAATAGACCCACTAGGTAGCGATGGAGTCGAGTTATTTATAAAAATCGTATTTATGAACCGACTTCTTTCAAATTCAAAAGGTATACTACCAGCATGATGGAAAAAAACTCTTACCAAAAATGGACCCGCTAGGTGGCGCGGAGTAGAGTTACTTTTAAAAGTTGTGTTTATTAACCGATTTCGTTCGAATTCGCAACGTGAGGTATTTAGAAAATCCGTATTTTTTATAAAACCTGATTGAATGAAATTCATCATGCGCATTCATTCATGGCAATCATCCATGATGAAAAATACGTATGCGAAAAATAGACCCACTAGGTAGCGATGGATTCGAGTTATTTATAAAAATCGTATTTATGAACCGACTTCTTTCAAATTCAAAAGGTATACTACCAGCATGATGGAAAAAAACTCTTACCAAAAATGGACCCGCTAGGTGGCGCGGAGTAGAGTTACTTTTAAAAGTTGTGTTTATTAACCGATTTCGTTCGAATTCGCAACGTGAGGTATTTAGAAAATCCGTATTTTTTATAAAACCTGATTGAATGAAATTCATCATGCGCATTCATTCATGGCAATCATCCATGATGAAAAATACGTATGCGAAAAATAGACCCACTAGGTAGCGATGGATTCGAGTTATTTATAAAAATCGTATTTATGAACCGACTTCTTTCAAATTCAAAAGGTATACTACCAGCATGATGGAAAAAAACTCTTACCAAAAATGGACCCGCTAGGTGGCGCGGAGTAGAGTTACTTTTAAAAGTTGTGTTTATTAACCGATTTCGTTCGAATTCGCAACGTGAGGTATTTAGAAAATCCGTATTTTTTATAAAACCTGATTGAATGAAATTCATCATGCGCATTCATTCATGGCAATCAATGGTTTTGTAGAAAAGGTACCCAATGGATGGAGCTGCAGCCGAAATATATCGAAGCCAACACGGCTCTGCTTTGGCCCCATGTTTATCTTAGACGAATTTACTTTTCAGATGGTTAAATCAAGGATGCGTATGCATATAAAGACCGCAACATTGTGTAAGCGCACCTTTGCCTGACGCCCGCATACACCCTAAATGCGATCTTGCATCTACCACCGATTGACGAAATTTGCTTCGGCATCCGTTATTACAGGAGTAAGACTCAAAGAAAGCAGTTCATAAATAATAAGACGAATTGTAAAAGTGGCGAATTGACAAAGAAAGATTCGACCACATCCGTCCAAGAAGGAACACGGTAGGTATATCAATGGATTAGTTTGAACGATATTCAAGAGATCACACGACTCATCTAGGCAATCTACGGGAAAACTTTTCATTCTATGTGACAGCAAGGATTTTTGGCTATCCTATAACTGAAAACGCTCATATGAGATCTTGAGTTTCCTAAGAAGGACCTTTATTGGCTTACGTAGTACATTGGACCAATGCTGAAGTTGCAAGATCATTGAAGAATATTACTCACGATTGGTAGAGATCTCACAGGTGGAAATAAGACCATCGGTAGAACTCCTGACATTGAAAGGAATGGGGATATGCGCTACTATTCTTGGCCTATGTGTGAGAAGCATTCTGCTCTTTAGTCGTTTCAATTTACGTAAACTAAAAATTTTTACTTCACAGACCGCTTTTGCTTTTAAACGCTATTTTTGTATTGACCAACGCAAAAGATCTCATTAGACGACGCGAAGCAAGCGGGAATTGGCTAGTTTTATATATAGAATAAAAAGATAGACAAATGGGCAAAATCGGAAAATAACTACGCCTACCTCCCATATAACGGTAGCTTTCTCAAATACGAAAACAGCGATATTTTAGGGACTACTGAAGATTATTCACTCAAAATTGATATTTAGAATCATTTTTAGAGAAGAAATAAGAATATTATAATTTTTTGGAAAATGGGCGTAGCGACGCCGACTTATGATTACATGTGTATATCTTGGTAACCGCCCACCAATTTCATCCAAACTTGGCACAGTTGTTGGCCCTGGTACAACATACCCAATGGCTGAAAATAACCACGCTTACATCCCATATAACGGTAATTTAGAGAAATACGAAACCTTTAATAAATCAGTAAATACTAAAGCTCATTTATTCAAAATTGATGCTTGCAATAATTCTTTACCAAGAAATACGTTTATGATAACACCGTATAGGCACCGCCTACTTATGATCACATATATGTATCTCGGTAACCGTTCTACCAATTTGTACAAAACTCGGTATGGTTATTATGCTTTCCAAAAAAAGCAAAACGTTGAAAGTTATTGAAATCGGACTCAAATGACGGCCACTTTCCATATAACGGTAAATTTCAGAAATGCTTGAAACTTCGATGTTTCGAAATTTAAGGTCGCTAACTTACTCAAAATTGATACTAACAACAATCCCTTGAAAAGAAGTATATGGAATTTTGGAAAACGGGCGTGATACCGCACACATATGACTATATAAGTTGATCTCATTATGTCTAGCTGAACGTTCTATCGAAGATGTTTAAAATAGGGGTAAAACTACCCCTGCTTACCATGCAGCGGCAGCTTTCGGAAAGGTGAAAAACAAATATTTAATACTTGCGCCGGGAATTTAATATTCGGCTCCGCCCGAACTTAGACTTTCTTATTTGTTATTGTACTAATTTCTTGCGAATATCAAACATTATCTGAAATATGTCAATTATAATAAAGTTATTTTCCTTTTACTTTTTAGATTATGATTTAAGGAATTCCAGCGTTATGTAAAAACCTAAAAAAATCTTAAAGTATTTTGTTTGTGTAAAATAATATTACACAAACAAAATGCATGGGGAGAAATTACCAAGCACCGAGTACCGGTGAGAAGACCTCTATTGTATTCTCAGAATTTAAAATTCAGTACCAGTCAGTACAAACTTTGAAAAATCAGGACATTAGTGTACTGATTGAGGAAATGAATAAACTCAGTACGAGAGTTGAAAAATCAGTACTGTACTGATAAAATCATTACGTCTTGCAACCGTTTCAGGAAAAACTAAAAAGTGTTGTGTGATGAGTTTAAAAGAAACAAATCAACTGTTATTAGAATTAGTCAAAATTGAAGAAAATATAATGACAAAAACAGATAAAAGCCAGACTTGGAAATGGGCAAACAGTGCGAGTGCCCATGAAGGATTTACACAAATGGTTTTGTTTTGAGAGAAAAAACAATGTTCCCATGTTTGTCCATTTTGTGAAAGCTAAAGTCCGCAAGTTACATAAAAATAACCAACTAAATCTCTTGCCAGACAAGTCATACATTGGTGATGGGTGGTCCATACCTCGCTTGAACCAATGCATCTGGACGCACATAGTTCGTCTTCTTATTTTTCTCATTTGGCACTATATCCGCCTAAGCGAATTTGGCCGAGTCTAAAACAGTACGCCAGTCGTTTCTCTTCTGTGCCAACTGATGTCTGTTGGAATTGAAGAGTGAAGCCTAGTCCTTCTCCACTTGGTTCTTCCATCGCAGTGCTTGCATTCCTCTCCCTCTATTACCCCCATCACGACCCGAGTTGAATACTTTCAGAGCAGGTGCGTTTGTGTCCATCCGTTCGACATGACCAAGCTGTCGTAGCCGTTGTATTCTACCTTGCAGTGCAGACATAGTGCAGTGTCCATGTCGTTGTAAAGCTCATAAATATACATATCTCACGTTCCCTCGTCTGCGGTACTTGCCGGCACCAATGCGCAAAAGCCCATAAATATTTCGCAGAATCTTTCTCTCGAAAACTCACTGTGATTTTTTTTACGTCGGGGGAACTTTACTTTTCAATCGCCTACTCAGTCCAAAGTAGAACTTTTTGGAAAGAGTGATTTGCCGTTGAATTTCAAGGCTGAAATTATTATTAGTGTTAACGCTGGTTGTTAAATAAACGAAGTCGTCTACTTTTCCAAACTAGTAACTGTCAACAGTAATGTAGGTGCCAGGACGCTCTAACTATTTGTTATATGACGGGAAATATCTCGTTTTGTCCTCGTTCACCGCCAGACCCATACGATTTGCTTCTCTATCTAATTACGAGAAGGCAGACAACACGTAGCCCTTGTTTTTACCAATAACGTCGATGTCGACGGCATACGCCAGTAACTGCACGCTCTTGAAAAGTACTGTGCCTGGGCGGTTCAGTTCTGCGGCTATTGTGATCCTCTTCAACATCAAATTAAGGGGTGTCAGGTAACAATGTCGCTTACAAGATCAACGGAAATAAGGTCAATTGACACTATTTCCCATACTAGTGCGAAATAACTTCAGTTAATATTATTACCTTTTCGAATTCGAAATAAAGTCAACAAAAATTTAAAAATAAAGAAAAGGAGCTATTTTTTCATTCAAATGTAAAAAGCGTCAGCAGTGCTTAAAGTATGTCGATTAAAAGAAATAAGAGGCATTCCACATTATTTCAATTGGTGAAAAACTACTTTTTCTCGATTTTCCAATAGGCACCCTGAAATTGTGCATATGGAACCTGTGCATACGAAATAATGCATATGAAAAAAACCGAAATAATGCATATATGCACAGTTTCGGTTGAAAACCGAAATAATGCATATGAAAAACCCGAAGTAATGCATACATGCACAGTTTCGGTTGAAACCGAAATAATGTCTAAATGCACAGTTTCCATATGCGCAATTTCGGTGCCCCTTTCCAATATACTGCAGAGGAAGTCATAAAGTGTTTATAAACGCAAAAAAACAACATTTTTTTTAAAGTTATACAACAACAAAAATATTAGGAGTCTCGCCGTAAGCCATTGTTTATCACATCAATACTCGATAAATATTGGTTGTATCAAAAAAATCAATTAGTACTTTTTTATTATTCCTTGTTTATTTTATTAAAATATTTATATTATATTTATATTTATATTTATATTTATATTTATATTTATATTTATATTTATATTTATATTTATATTTATATTTATATTTNACAACAAAAATATTAGGAGTCTCGCCGTAAGCCATTGTTTATCACATCAATACTCGATAAATATTGGTTGTATCAAAAAAATCAATTAGTACTTTTTTATTATTCCTTGTTTATTTTATTAAAATATTTATATTATATTTATATTTATATTTATATTTATATTTATATTTAT
>NW_016172306.1:3257-13246 GCF_001687245.7 Rhagoletis zephyria | reverse complement strand
GACACGCTTCCGTTGGCAGCGCCGAAGATCACATCGTTCCATTAGCGTATACAACTACATACATACTTATGTATGTACATATAAACAAACATACTTACATACATACAAATTTGTGGCGTGGCGTCGTCTCACCGCGTTACCTAACGCATTCGCTTTTTATCAACATTACGCCGTGTCGCCACGTTTTAGTGCAACAAATTTGCATAGTTCGACGCTAAATTTTCACATTTTTTAAGTACACTTTACTCGTTTGTGCATTTTATGTAATTGAGTTTTGCGCTGTTAGCTCTGCCAATACGACAATTTTGTGTTAGTGAAGTGAAATTATGCAAACAAAATCGTAAACAGCGGTTAGGTACTCTCAAGCAAACAACTCCGGACATAAACTAACTTTAAAACATTCATCAACAAGTCATCAAATTGCTGTCGAAATAAATAAATGGCTTATCTTTGAAGAATAAGTTTTGTAGCACCGACTTACATACTTTGTTCGCATAGGGATGGGTAGGTAGTGGGATGAACTCGATCAGTGTTTTTTTTTTTTGTGTTGCATTTGATCAAGAGAAGGAGTTCCAATATTTTAGAATCTAAAATCTAAAATCTGATCTAAAATTTGCATGTATTTGTGCTTCGTATATAAGCAAATCTCACGCCTGTTTTTTTTAGTGTCACTCTCTTCTGTCGGCAGAAAAATAACATTCTCAATATAGTTAGTTGAAAATGCTAAATAGTACATAAAACAATTTTTGTCTAAAACAAATTTTTTTCTGAATTTTTTTTTTTTTTAAATTGAAACACAATCATTTAACCTTCATTTCAAAATTTGTATCTAAACCTTTATTGTTTTTTTTTTTGTGTGTTTTTGCTTTGCATTGCAATGTTTTTAAACATTTTTGTATTTATTTTATTTATTAATATATACTCGTCATGTTTTTTTTTTATTGTTGTATCGTGTGTGAATGCACATAATTGTTATAGTTTAATACATTTTACATTTTCGCTTGTATAGTAAATATATTAAAATAATTTCGTGTTTTGAACTAGCAATACTCATGTAATAATGACACTAACAACTTTTATTTTTAATTACTGGTTTTTCGCAATACTTTTTTATACAAGTTACAAACTGAGTTAAAATGCGCGCGAAATCAACATTTCAAATGTACATATGTATCGCATACTCGTGGAATATAAATTCAAATATACTACATATTTTTATTTTCGCTTTTGAACATGCGAATATGTTTAAAAAAAAAAATTCTTTAGTAGCAGCAAACTAATAATGTTTTGCTATAATTATTTCAATAAACAAAGAATTTGTGTGCTACTCTTATGCACGTTTGTATGTATGTATGTATATTAACATACATATGTACATATACATACATATAACATATTTCGGGTAGGTGTTTGTATAGCTATGATAGCATATGAAAATTACGATAAATACATACATATATATGTATGTATGTATGTATGTCTGTACACTTATACCTTTGAACGCGATAAGCAGTGTCAGTTACTACATTACATAAATAATCGTTTATGTACTTTTATTTACGTCACTCAAGTCATACCTTTTAATTCGTTTTTTTCTTTTTACATATTTCTTTGCCAGTGCTTTTTAATTGCTACGAGTGTGTGTGTGGGCGATACCTACGCAGAGCTGCAAGAAAAGCGTACCAAAGAAGACTACTACGTTTATTCATGTGTCCGAACGCAAAAGATTTTCCAAAATAAATATATGAAGTTGATTCTAATGTTGTTTAGGTGAATCATTCATATTTGCTGTGTGCTAATTAAAAAAAAAAATGTGTACACCAAGCACTTAAAAATTCCTCTAACTGATAAACAAAAAATATCAAACTCGTGGTATCATTCAAGTCATGAATTATCGGGATCACACACATCCAGATGGGCTGATTAAGAGTCACCTGTTTGGACTCGAATGTCATTAAAATTTGAATAGCTTCTTAGCTGATATAAAAAGGGTGAATCATTTGGTGATTTTTACGAGCACCATTAGCCATGTTGGAATTAACAATTGTTCAATGCACTATTGATAGACGAAACGAACGTTGGTATTATTTACTCTAAGTATAGACGAATGCCTGATGCAATTCAAGTAAAACCGAATCTTAACCAATAAGGAAACCTTTTTCGATTTATGTTTGTACTTTTAAGCTCTAGTCTAAAAGTGCATGTAAAACCACTACTGAAAGTTGTTTATTTTTCAAGATTTGTTTTTTTTTAACATGAGAGGTTCAAACTATGCAAATAAATATACATATTAAATGTTTAAAATTGCAAAAATTTTTAAAGTAAAAATAATTTTTTTACTAATAATAAACATGAAGTGCTTATATTTAATCAATTTTGAACATTTTATGTGTAATTTTGCTCAAAGCGATAAATTTGGCATGTAAAACTAAACAGGAAGTTTTTAATTTTACTAAATTTGCATAAATTAGGAGAGGAAACTGGTTACATAAACTGCCAAACGAGCTGCTGATATTTGTAAACAAGCAAAGTTAAATAAAACAGCATAAAAATAAAAAAAAAGTTATTAAGCCAAAAATATGTACATTAGGGTGCCCATCGAAAGTGCTTTTTTTTTGTATATTCAAGACCATACCCCCTAATTTAATTTTTTTATTATGAGAAATATCATTGCCTATTTTTATAGATTTTTTAAAGGTCATTTAGAGGTCGCGTCCTATCGATTAAGTCAGAAAATACGATTTTGTAGATTTATGAGTTTTTGAATGACTATATTTGATTCGATTTCAAAGATCGAATATGATCTGAAAAGAAGATATATAGGCCTATAGGTCTATTGTCGGACTTGGCTTGTTGGGATTTTTTATAGAGTGAAATAAAAACGAACCATATTTCTCTTAATTTTTTAAATTTTTACCGTCGATAATTTCTAAAATTTCAAATATGGAGTACTATCTAAAATTAAATTTATTTTCAAATAAGATGAGACCTCATTTTTTGCAACCGCATATAAATTATCGAACTTAGGCGACTTTTCTTAAATACGGCTTTGCATTTTTTATCGGGTGTGTTAGACTTTTTTTTTTAAGTAAAAAAACACTTTTTAGTTTCTTCAAAGAATACGGTAGCTTCAATTTAAAACAAAACGTCAAAAGCACAGTTTACGTTAAATGGGAGCAATGGCGGATAAGAAGAAGAAGTGAAACTATCTTTAAATATTTGTATCATGTGTACACGTGTATTTTTCATTTCTTTTATGCCACTTTCGCCAGCATTTTAGAGAAAAATTTGTAGTCAGTAGTTTTAGTTCCGAAGCAGAAGATTTTCCGGTAAGTGACTTTGTATCTTATAAGTTTAGATACGAGTTAAGTTAGAAAATCTCTCAAAGGCTCTTAAAAACTAGAAAAACTGTAGAATTTCGACAGTAACTGCCACTCTAGTAGGAATAATTGCTCTCCATAATAAAGTAATAATACACCGGAAAAGGAACATAAAAGTTATAAGTTATTGCAAAAATGATGCCCCATAGCAGCTATTGAATGAGAAATATTTTTTATTTCGACGATAAGAGTAATAACCCAAATATTATTTTTTACATAGTTTAATAGCAGTTATTTTTTACTTTGCTTGATGCCCAAGGTTTAGTTTTATGTTGTCTCATTAATTTTGGTCCTCGAAAAAAATTGACTTTTGTTAATTTTTTAGGAGTTTTTAAAATAAACCACAAGAATACACTTTATATAGAACTCAAAGCAAGTATTCTCTCATATAATAACAAAAAACGATGTTGGGCTCTCAGAAGAAATTTAATAATTTATTTTATTTTTTATTAATTTTTATAGATTTGTAAAACAGCGATATCTGCATTTACATAAAATCGTAACATGTTTTAGATTCTAGTTGCCTTTTATCATTTGGGTTGATAAACTCAAAGTTAAAAAAAAACAAAATTTTAATGCAAAATCATCATTTTCTGATTTTTTATTTTTCCGTAAATTTTGATCGTTATTTAGGATTTTCCGTCATTTTGAACCATCAACTGCGTTCTTATGACCATTTTAAGTCCTTTGCGATCAAAAACAGTAAATCTCAAATTAACAGTTATGGTATGATCGAAAAACAAAAATAAAAAAAACATCAATTTTAAAGATTAAATTCAGATTTTTATTATAAAGACCACAACCGTTACGGTCTCTGGTTTACAGGGTTAATCAGGGTTTAAATTTTGGTGAATATGAAAAAATTAATCTTATAAGGAGATGTGGTGATGCCATCCGTTGGTGATATTCTTCCATTTTAAACTATTGTTATTTTACCATATTAATTTTTGTTCATTAAAATGGCCTCAGGCACAACCACAGTTATTGATTAAATTGTTATTAGACCAGTAATAACACTAAATTTATGTACTGTATGGCAAAATAAAGTGTGACAATATGCTAAGAGGTATGTACATACATTAGGGCGGGTCAGTTTGTATGGTACCGATTTTTTACTAAAGTGTTATTAAAGTTATTGTTTTAATGTAAACTCGCAGTGGGGATATTTTAATAGCAACAATTTATTTCTGGTATTTATTTTTCATTAAAAGAACTGGAATATGGCGCTACAAAGCAAATCTCTATACGTATAATATTCTTCTGTTGATGTCAACAGATCTGCAGCGTTACTTCGATTTAAAAAAATTAGGTGTCAAACAGGATAAAAAGGGCCCAAATAGGAAAATAAAAGTTCCAAATGAGGTGCCGTTATTTCGTTCCCATTTAGCAATGAAATAAGAACCAGATTTCTAAAATAAAAGTGTAATAGCAATCTAGGAAATTTTCACAAAAATATATTGAAATATTACTATTCACCAAAAAACCCAAATTTAAAAATTTAGTAAAATAGGGCAAAATTAGCATGGTTTGAGCAAAGTTGGCAGGCCTGGTGTCAAATAGGCCTGTAGATGTGCAATGAAACTTTTTATTATAGAGCTTTCACCTGCTAAAATTAAATTCAAATTATTTTATAAGTTAAACGAATTTTTTCAAAATGGTTATTAATTGAAATGATTTTAAAGAGGCTTTATTTCTAAACTATATATAGGAGAGTTGCCACCTGTTTAAAAATTCAAAATTAGCTTGAATTAACGGGCGAAAGGGGGTTAAGAAGGTTTTGGTTTCGAAATATTTTAAAGAGGGTTGCCACCTGTTCGAAAAGTTGAATTCAATTAAATGTACAATTTAAGTTATATGAAACATTAAAATATGGGTGCCAAAGCAAAGAGTGCTAAGAAATCGTTCGTTAGTTCCAGCATTTCGAATATTTTTGAGGTGACGTAGTCGAAAGAAGTAATGTGTGAATAGGGTTGCCAAATATGAATAAATTTCACCTGAAAATATTTTCCAAACGCTTATGGCCGCTCGATATTGTTAGTAACCAAGGACTAGAATACATTTTTCTTAGTGTTCGATTTAGTACTTTTATTTTTACGCGTTAAGCAGCTCAGCGTTTCACATGTCAATAAATAGGCGCGCGTGTGTGTGGGTGTATGCACATAATTTTTATTCATTGCTGACCAGTTATTAAATTCACATTTTGCAGGTTTTGTATTTATGTAATTAATAGCGGTGTTATTGCGTGTTACATTTCCTGCTTTAGCAATGCAAGCCGAGTCGTTTAGCACTCACTTGGCATTGTCTACAATTACTGCGAATTATTATTTATTTCATCACTTTATATGCTATTTAGTTTAGGCTTTCAAATATATCCATATACAGTAGTATTCTATGCAAAATTGTTGTCAAAATGTAAATAAAGGCTCTAAAATTTTTTATTTTATTTGTTTTTCTGCGGTCGATTTAAACATTTACTATGATGACTCTTCGCTTTATTGCAGTGTTTGGATTCCTTCTGTAGTTTTTATTTTTTCCTCTTCTCTTTCAATTTACTTGCTAAATTCATTCGCTACTTATGTGTGTATGTATTATTAACACAATCCTTACTGTATTCTTCAATTTCGCTCCAGTTTTCATTTACATTCTGCAAGCTTTTACATGAACGAACTAGTCTTTTGAGTGCGCATGCGCAGCGCATTCTGTTTCATATTTACAGAAGTACCGACGTATTTACGACGGTATTTCGCTTGCTGCGCATTCGCACTTTGCGTACTTTTACGCTTTTAGCTTACATTACTATTATTTGCAACAATTAACCAAACTCATCCAACCCACTTTCTACGTTTACTGCATTTGGTTTAGGGTTTCAATGTTTTTTTTTTTTCAAAATTTTAAAATTTAACAACGCTTTGTTTTTATATTTTTTTTTTTAGTTCTACTTTGTATTTGTATTGATCTTTCTTGTTTAGTATTTTCAAGTTTATTTGTATTTTCGTATAATTTACTTTAATGTATTTATTTTTGCATTATTATTATTCTGTAATATATGTATGTGTATATATCTGGTTGTATATAATATAGCAATATGTATAACTTGTATGTATTTACTCAATATGTTTTGTATCTAAACTTTGCGCTTTCCTTAACTACATACATTAACGTCTTCTTTACCTCCCTTCCAGCGTGCATTTTTACTCTTTCTAGGCAGTCACTACTTTATCATTACATTCATGAAAATATGGTGAATTTTAAATTCTTCTTAAAGTGGGTTATTTTAACATTACATATTTACTGTGAGATCAATGTCTAAGTTTCAATTTGAAAACTCTTCCAAAGCTCGAGCGTCCCATTTGATGGCTTTAAGCTTAGTTTGTGAATTCACCACATCTGAAATAGCTTTGGAAAAGTGTACCTACACTTAATTCACCAGCACACAGCTCACCGCAGCCATAAACACCGTATTTCTCAGCTCAATAGCTTTTGACCATGCTTTCGCCCTATCAGTCCATTAGATTACATTTTTATTAAAGTTCTCCTTTCCCGCACCAAACATACAAACACACAAGCACACGCACTTTCCAACCAGCGCGTTCGTTGCTTAAATCTTTCGTTTCGCTTGTTGCTTTGCACCAGTTTCATATGTGTGTATGTGTATGAACATCCCAGCCAGAAATTGTTGTCTCATACAACCAAAACGTCTCTGTTTAACAACTATTTTCGTTACTTCTCTGTACGTATGTATGTTTCTGTCGCTCACGAAATTTGAATTAGTATGTATGGGATGTGTTCGTATGCTTGTATGCTTGCGTCTATTTGCAATACCAAATGTTCTATGTATGCACACCATCACATATATAACCTATGCGATATCGATCTCAACAACATCTACATTAGGCATATGACTATTTTCTAAAATAAAATCAAATATACATACATACCTCTAAGGAGAGCATGAGAATTAATGAAAAACCAATAAAAGTAACATTTTTGGGAAAATTTGTGAAATAAATGAAATGAAATGAAATACACCGATACAATATATACTGGCGTATATATTGGAGAATTCCATGTCAATTGAATTAATACTGCGATCAAAATTTGCTTTCAAAAATTATTATTCTGTTGACATGGAATTTTCCATATATGTATGTATATACGTCTGTATGTACATATAATATATGAAAATTTCGTAAAAAAGCATGCATATGGATTAGGGTGGTCCTTAAAAAATCAAATTAACGATTTTTTTCAGTCTCACCGATTGCAGTCGGTTAATACGTTTTCATCGGGTAATCTGAACTTTGGTCCCTGTGGGACACGCCTTAACCGACTCCAATCGGGGCCAAAATTTATATGTGACATCTTCGAGTATAGTAGCATCGACGTAGGGGTTTATCTGAACTTATATATGGATTTTTGGGCATCGAGGAACTTTCTTTTTAATCTCATATTAAAGAATGATCTGTTTGAAAGAAAAGTGGTGAAGATGAAGAAAACGCATCTATCACTTTGGATTTTTTTTTCACGTTTAATTAAACTACACGAAATGTATGCTTATTATTCAACCCTGCATTGAAAAATTATCAATTGTTAAAAATAATCAAATTGTAGTCAACTTTTTGGCGGGATTTCGATAAATACCTCACTTGTAATTAACTATGACAAGTTTCTATTTTAAAATACTCATAGAAAAACTATTTTAAATAAATTTTTTTCTGCGCTTCACAAATTATTTTTCGAATTCAGGACAAATAAAATGAAGTTCTACATTCTATATAATCATTTTGATGTTATGTCTGACGGAATTCTAATATAGGACCAATTGCAGCAGAATATTTAAACAAATCAACAAATATGCCATATTGAATATAAATTAAATAAATAAAAATTAAAAAAAGTGTTTTTTTTAATGATATTTTATGTCAAAAAATAGTTAGTTACAAACTAGTTGACATGAAATGCAGAGGTATCCAGGTCTGACTTTTTTGCGGCTATCGCGACACAGATAGCTTTTTTTCAAAAAAATATGCAGTTAATAGTTAGCACAGAGTAAACAGAGTAAAGTTAGTTATAAGCTAACGTCACTCCCTGCAGGGAATGTATGGAAAAAACCTCTATCCTGTAGCAATTTTTGCAGGCTCTTAGAAAAATCAAGGACATTTAGCTGCTTACCGATTTTAATCGCCGGATATAACCACTGGATTGTCTAACCTGCAAACTTTGCAAATTAATCAAGGTGTTTTCATCATTTTCCCCATTTTTCTTCGAGATTGATCATTCTTCCAAACGAGATCAAAAAGAAACTTTTCTGATGCTCACAAATCGAGATATAAGCTTGGATCTTGAAGAAAATATGTGCACCTATTCAAGTGCAGCGGGTTGTTTATAGAAAAACCCTAGTTAACGGGGAAAAATTTAAAAACCAATTTTTGATCGTCGAAAATCCGAGATCGTCTGAAATCTGAGATTTCGCAAAATCTTTCGAAATCCCTTCCACATATCGATTTTGTATATTTCAATCAGATTTCAACGAACTCCTATCGAAATCGTCACTGTGGTAAAGCGAACAAACCTTTAGATACTAAAAAGTTCAAACCTGGAGACTGCTTCACTTGAAATGTCAAAATTCTCTACGAAAACAAAAGCACACGAACACTAAAACAGATTAGCAAATGGTGACGAAATCCAAAGAAAGTGATCGAAGTCTCCGATTTTAGTGCTGTGGGAATATAATATTAGTATGTATGCATATATTTATACATATATGTATGTGTCATTTCTATCAATTTTTTTTTCTCGAAGTTCCCAGCAGGAACCTGTTGTATCAAGTATTGACAAAAACCATATTTTTAAGCATTTGACACCTCATCAGCTTCTTATAGGCTATTTAGTTTTATAAAAAAAAGTTATATGCCTAATCTACATGCATATGCGCATACATATGTATTCCCTACCTACCCCATCAGTCCTCGAAATTCTTGAAAGTTTCGCTTAGTCTCCCCGCCTGTTCAATCGTAAAACGGTAAAACATCTACGATCATCGAAAATATATATCTACAAAATAATGCATGCACTTTGAATTATGTCTGTATGTCAACTACTTATGTATGTACATATATGTAATGTAATGTATGCTGGTAGTGTAAAAATTTTGCACTAAATCATAGCTTCACTTTTACTGCATTTAATAGCTGCACTTACATAGATGATGTCAGCTGGTGTACTACTAACTTTTTTCTATGTAGTTTTGTTTATTTGTATAAACTATTTATGGATTTTCTACTCTTAGCTGCATTTTTTAAATTTTCTTTAACAGAATTATCCTCATTCTGGTATACATATACTATTATAAAGGTATGTATGTATGTATGTATGTATGTATGTATATGTAGTTACATATTTAAAAATTTATACTTTCATGTTTAATTATATAAGAAATCATTTGCCTTTAATGGTAAATCCTTTTTAATATACAAATCTATTTATCTTCGTTTATTTTATTTGTGATCAGTTTTATCGTTTCTATACTAAGTCTACCGCTTTGCTTCAATGGAACATTATTTTTCTGGTTAATAAATATTTCTTAAGTACATAAAATTTAATTGAACT
>NW_016172306.1:0-3232 GCF_001687245.7 Rhagoletis zephyria | reverse complement strand
TGCTGCCCAGCATTTGGCATAATTTTAGGCCGATGTTAAATGTACGAATACAGGGTGGATACAAAAAGCAACGCATGTACAGGGTGCTTGTTATGATTGAATTTCTTTCGGTATTCGAAAAATATTTTTTTAATGATGCATTTCCGAACGTTTTTTTTTGCAGTTTGCTTTTAATCAGATTTTGAAATGTTTAATTTTTCAAACTAAAATTTTTTTAAGTACGTCATTTTTAGTGTAATTTAGTGAAAGCTGAATGTAACTACAGGAACAATTGCATGCCATTTGAATTGAAATTAATGGACAAGTGTGTCACCTATGGTTCCGTTTTTGTAAGGTTGATTTCTCTTTATGTCTGTAGTACGTGTGCATTATCGTGCATATTATCTCATTCCTAGCTAATTTATTGAAAGATTTTACATGGCGAAACTACTACAAATTACTATTACATATCGACTGCTGAGTGAAAGATCGACCTATCTCAAAAAACTTGAAATGTATTGAAAATGCGCTGATATAGGGCGTTTTTGAATCAGCAGCTGAGATAGGGCGTTTTTGAAACCAATTCTAAAATAGGGCGTTCTTCAACCAAATTCTGAAATAGGGCATTCTCGAAAAGTTCTTTGAGATAGGGCCTGCTTCATTTTCTTTTAAAATCCAGCACTTAACAAATGTCTGGTATCCACTCCGGCCTTAACCGACCAATTCATGTCAATCCTGGGTATAGCTTGATCTCTCACCTCTCAAATGAACATTGGATGGAGTGCAATATTTATAATCAGGTTCCAGAGAATTTATTCACTTGGGTTGTATACCATGGAGCAGAGATGCTCAACAAACTATATGAATCGATTTCGATTTGTCGATGCGCAAAAATAACTTATCAAAATAATTTCGTTACGTTTCAGAGCTAAATTAACAAAACAAAACTCTATCGTTAACGTTGAAGCGAGATAAATCAACGAAAAATTGTTGTGGCATACCATTGCTAGTTCACTATCAACACCTAAATGCATTCTACAGCTTCAGCATTAACGATTGAATTTATTTTCGTTAAAAACCAAAATAGAATTATTTTGATAATTACATAAACGGTAAAAAGCTGAATTCTTTCAACGGAACGATGGCTTTTTTTTTTGGTAAACGCTAAAATTCACGTTACAATGCATCCTTGCCATGGGGATATCTTCTGCGAGGAATTCGCCATGGACCTCAAACTTAGGCTCCCAATCCACAGCTGCATTTGCTAAACGAATAGCCGAAAGAACAGAAGCGAGGAATTGGATACTACTAATGTTAGATTACTCGAAGATGTGAATACATAACCTGCCTCAGTGCGTAAGTCAATTTACGACTAAAATCGTCGAAAACTATGCAGCGCTACAAAGTTTTCCGCAATGAGGCCGAATATGTGGCGACATTTGGAACCCCTGTGCCTTGCTGATGTGTTCAAAAATTTTCAGCGAGTTTCGGAATAAGGCAAACTGCCCAATACAATACAACCTCTATACCCTCTCTCTCCGGATGTTAAAATTAATAACACTGTTTGTTTGTGAGCATTTTTACTTAGCTGCTGATAATTTCTACATTTATTATTCCATTTAGATAAGCAGGGTCTTATTGTATTTATAATGGCTCATAATTTGACGTCCAAGAAAGAAACTGGAAATGAAGCGAACATGATAAAAACATAACAAGGTAAAACCATTGAGAGGCAGTCTGACGTTTGCCAGCAATATAATTTTAAAATCAAAACTAAAACTCACACACACATTCTCATTTTCAATCTCAAACAACAACAATTGTGAACAATTTAATTTTTTTATTTTTAATTTTATATGATTTTAAAATGTTGGCAAACGTCAGAACAAAATCATGGCCGACGAATTGAGAGAATGAATTTACCTTGTAATGTTTTTATCATGGAAGCGAATATTTTCATGCTGACGTTTCAACCGAAAAAACTTGGAATTTGACTCAAAACAAAGCTGAACGTTTTAAGAGAAAAGAGAGGAATATTTATGAGTTTATGTATGAAAGCTAGTTGACTGTAAATAATAAAAAATATTTGGAGGTTTATACATTATTTTTATAAAAAAAAAAAAACGATTTAGTATGAAAACCATCACTCCTTTTTAGGAGACTTAAAAAAAAATTATATTGTTACAGTTAAATACATATTTTCTAATTTCGTATAAATCAATATTTTCGCATGCTTAGTCCTGCGAAAATATTTGCTTATGCTTTTTTATTTTCCATTTTTATCATTTTATTTATAGCAAGCCAAAATATATATGTATTTACACATGTAAGCTCAGATATCAAAAGGCGGAAAGTGGTTGTTTTAATTTAGCATTAAAATGTTGTATCCATGTGTCAGTGTGTGTGTGTCGAAAGTATATTTTCGAGGTGGTCTGTTAGCGGTGTGGTTTGGAACAGTAGGTTGCAAAATCTAACTACATACATAAATATGTAAGTACTTTTTGTTGTCGTATTTTGGTTGTTGCTTAATTTTAAAAATTTTAGTGTTTTTCTGTTGGTTCTTTCGTTAACTATGTACTTTACTGCGATAATAGCTGGTATTTTGCTGTATGCTTTTATACATTTTTAATGGCAATTGGGTGGAGTAATTACACATATTTTCCCATCTAAATGAAGTAACCGTTTACCAGAACCATTGAACTTGGTTTTGTTTCAAAAAAAAAATTATAAATAAGAAAAACTAAATCTCGAGGCTTCGAGTCCAGCTTTGAAAATACAAACAAACAAAAAACTAAAATAAAAACCAAAATTTATTTTTTACTCAATTAAAAGTGCTTTTATTTTCTCAAATGTAATTCATCTTTTTCACACAGCTTTTGGGCAACAAAAGGCGCTAACACTTCTATCCTGTTTATACGTACGTTTTTTTTTTTATTTGATTTTTATGTAATTTTAATTTTAGTACAATGCGAACCTTGTAAATAATAATATTAATCAAAAACTATTTTACAATTTTCTATAAAATAAATAATCGAATATTATTACAGTAATTAACTTATAAAATAAAGAAGTTGAATAACATACTTTCAATTTGTTGCATTTTTTTAATAAATTTAGTTTATGTTTTTTTCTTTTCAAATAAAAGTATTTTCATATGCGAACAAACGAAGCAAATTATGTAAAAGTAAAACAAATTATTTGAACCAATAAAATCCGAATTCATTTAAAACTTAAGCAAACAAACTTGTATGAA
>NW_016172305.1:0-13246 GCF_001687245.7 Rhagoletis zephyria | reverse complement strand
TCGTTAAAGTTTGGTAAGCAGATTTTCTACGGTATTGATTAAAATAATAGCAGCTCTTATTATTGAGGGGTTACTCCATAGGATAGACCAAAGGCCCGTTAACATTCTCATAATGCTTTCAAGGCTTTGATAGTCACTGGTTCAACGTAAGACTGCCATACAAGTTTACTATACATATATACTATATAAACACATACATTTACTGTTTATGTATATATGTATGTATGTATATATGTTTCAACAGCGTTCATTGTCTACTAGAGTGGTGTTGTCCTAACAAAATGTTTGAAGGTGGTCATTAGTATACCACCCTTGTTCTTCCAAGGAAGTATACGGGCAGACGTACCTTTCCTTGCTAATTCATCAGCTGAAAGTCGGCGGCATTCAGTAATCTACTTGTCCTCCTCTGCGTTAAAAAGACCAGGTAGAGAAGGACTTGGATTCATTTGGCGTCAGGTGGCACAGAAAATAAATGGCTGTTTCGGACTCAGCCAAAATCGCTTAGGCGGTTATACCGTTAATAAAGAAGAAGAAGTCGAAAATATGTATCTTACCTCAGTTCGTTTGAAGCAACTCCTTCTCCGTTTCTCCATTTAAGCTTGAAGCTATCTATAAAAAAGTCTGTTACATTAGGCTTATAATGAGGCGTGCTACACTATACACATCTGTCGTGTTCGTAACAGTATTTTCGAATTTAGTATTGAAAATGAGTGAGGACATTAATTGGACGACACAGATTAGGTTAGGTTAGGTTGGGTTATCTCGGCTGCCCTTATCCCTCAGGAAAAGGACACACTTAGGCCACCATGGGCCCGTTGTGATGCCGTATTAGAAACTCCATATGTCCCTCCTCTTATCCTAGAAATGGAACCACTTCGTAGTTCTGATGAAGCGCACAAAGTCGTAGACACTGTCTGAATCCAGTTCGGCCAGACATTCAAAAGAATAATGGAAGAACGAGCATCGACGAGCTCTCACCAGAGCAGGACAGTCGCATAAGCAGTGCTCCACGCTTTCGATTTCCACCTCATCGCGGCAGCAAACCCATTCTAGTGGCGAGTTTTCCCATCAGGCAATGCCCGGGGAGAACTCCGGTACTGATTGGTATCGAAATTGTCGTTGACATGCTTGTCTCTCCATTTATGAGGCGTCCTTAATGTTTTATTGTTTTGAGAATGACCGCATCTCAAGCAATTGTACCAAACGGAGGTAGAGCCAGGGATCTGTGGGCATGGAACAATTCCGCCTTGTTTGTATCCTTTGCAGTCCATTTCTTGAGTTTAGGCCCCCAAACTAAGACCCCATGGAATGTAATCGAATGGACAATTGTCGTATATATATCCCCTCTACCATCTTTGGAGAGACATCCCATGATATCCTGTTGCCTTTTTGCATAAAAACGTTTTTTGGGACTTTCTTAATGAGTTTCGCTGTGATGCGATTTCTGTCAAGAATAAGTCTTAATAACTTGGCTCTACTTTGGAAAAATAAGCTGGTCTCATCTAGTTGGAGACGTACGAAATGCGGCACTTGGTTTACTTATGACATTTTAACTTCTACAAAAAATGTTGCCTTTTCATTGGCCTCTCCTTAGAGTTTGTTCAAAGAGGACAACTAAAGGGCAAAATTTTTTGGTAGAAACTACAGCGCTATTTGTTTCGTTGGATTTATCTGCTACTCACAGTTTTTAGGCAAGCAATGTGTTAAACGAGAGAGGTTTCCATAAGACACAAAAAGGCTTGCATCTGGGATCCAATAGGAACGAAGAGAAGACTTCCTATGTGCCCCTGTCAACTATCATTTGAATCATAACATCCGCCGGCTCGTAGCAGTTGGTGTACGAGTCCTACCAGGAACCTGCCCATGGACTCGCTGAGGAATGCTACTGAGTATAGATGTGTATTAATATTTTGTCTATGTATTTTTTAACATAATTTTCGGCTATTAGAGCCATGCTTTTCTCTGTGCAAGCATTCAAGAGTCAAGCGGTCTCCCGGACTGTAAGGGCTCACTTAAACCACGCCTTCAGCGCTAATATATCCTACCCTCTCTAAAAAAAATTGCCAAAAAGCAACGGTTAAAGATCTGCATGTTTTGAGCGAGTTACTGCAAAATCCCCTCAGCCATTTAAATATCTGGTCTAAGGTATGTGAATTCGGAGGGGAGGCTCGTCTAAACACTTATTTAGTAAAAGTTTAAGCGCCAATACATGGGAAAAGGTTAGGATATGAAACCAACGATTTTTGTCGAGGCTATTGATATGAAAAAGAGGCAAAGAATATTGAACACTATCACCGCCATTGCCCCGCCTTGGCCACCGATTATTTAAGAAGTGCTCTACAAAGTGTTAATCCGATTTAAATTCGACGAATGTTCTCGGTTCGCATCGGTGATATTATAACGGGCCGATTTTTTTAGCTAAAGTGCGCCTTCGGGCTTTTCTTGCGTGCTAGAAGCTAATCTAACCTAACCTAACCTAATCCCCAATTGCAACATCACCTTTAGTTTGTTTATCAAAAGTTATCTTCTCAAAGACGAATGTAGATAATAAGTATGTATGTAGATAAATGATCACCCTCATTGCGAGAGTCGTGTCGAATGCCAGTCGTTTTTCGAGAGTCGAATCGTATCGAAAATTGCACGTCATTGCCTAAAATTTCCACTCGACTAGTGTATTAAAACGGAAAAACTTGGCAGTACTGTATAGTTTTCGACGATTTTGGTCGTTTACTTATTTCATTACGACAATAGACAATGCTACTGTTGTCGAGTCGTACAATTTAGCCTATTTACGACCTACGCAATGAGGCTGTATGTCTCAATTTTCATACCGAGAAAAAACTTTCTTTTTTTAACTCGTGCATTATAAGAATGTAAATAAGTAAATAAACAAGCATACTACATTCATACATACGGTGGCGAGAATGTAAATAAGGAAGAGATATTTTAGTAAGTTTTGGATATTTTTCTTTGTTTAAAAAAATGTTTATTATTTTGTTTTTGAAACTTTTTTTGAAATTCATAAACGCTACCTCAAATTATTGTTCTCAACGATTAACGCATTTCAATGGGTTGGAACTAGTTACCATGGGGTTAGGAATCTGAAGTCAGTTTTTCAAAATTCAAAATGGCAGATCCAAAATGGCGCTAAATAAAAAAAAAATCACTGGCTTTTTTCGGCGGGAGTTTTTGGGGTCGCTGATTACGAATCTGAAGTCAATTTTTTTAAATTCAAAATGGCGTAGATATCAATTCTTAAAAAATTAGTAAAATTAAAACGTTGATACTGAACGTTTAATGCATTGTCAGGGCTTGAAACTCGTTACCAGTGGGTTACTGGGGTTAATGATTACAAATCTGGTTTTCAATTTTAAAATTTAAAATGGCGGATGCGAGTTTCAAACAAATCCAGTATACTCAGAACTTTTCTCAAAAATCAAATTTTCAAAATTTTGGTCGAACTTTCCTAATTTTTGTACAAAGTGTGAAATTTTGACTTACATGGTTTCTGCTAGATACACTTTTATAAAAAATAATAAACACTAAATAAACGAAAGCGAAGTAGCCAAAGAGTGCTAAAATATCTTTACCTTATTTATATTTTCGACACTGTATATATACGAATATGAATGTATATACATATACATTCGCAGTTAGCACCCACATAACAATTCCCACCATGCAAAACATGAGGAATAGGCAACAATCGTCAATGGCAACAAATTGGCGACTCACCGATTTATTGCTGTGGTGACAAATCGGCAACATCACTTCATTCATGTCAATTTTAAATAAAAAAGTTCTCAAAAATTCCGAAACTTATGAATATGGCGTCAATAGTATTGGCCAAAAGCATCTAAATTATGCCCAAGGACAAGATTGAAAAAATAGGAAGCCTCACAGCGAGAAAATGAATTAATTCCGATTGTAAGTTGCAATTTGGTATACAAGAAAATAAATGAAGTATTAAAAAGAATAAAATTATTCCGAATATCGCCTGAAGCGATAAGAAAAGGACTCATCAGGTAATAAGAAAACGACTCACCCAGGCGAGTTGCCTTCAGCGGACGTTTTAGAGCGACCGGTAATAGAAAATCGATTCGAAGGCAATATTACCGGCAATAAATTTGTTTCCGAGGGCAACACGTTTTCTTATTGCCGGCAACACAAATTGTTTGGTGGGTTTTAGATTTTATTTTATTTGACTGTTTGAGTTTTTATTCATTTCAACTATGTGTACATGTACATTAGATTGCAACACCAAAAAAATTTGCGGTTTTTGCCATGGGACTACAAAATCTATTATATTTTAAGATGTCCACCTAAATGTTTCGGAAAAATATCAAGATTTACGTGAGCTGGAACGATTTGAAAATACCTCCCAAAATGGATTTTTTTATGAATAAAAATAGTTTCTTAAAGTTTTTTTTTTTTAAATTGCCTCAGATGACAAAACAGATTAAGCTTGAAAAATCTGCATAAGAATATTTAAAAATCTTTTCAACGGAATCCTAATAATGAGATTTTTGATGCTGTTTTTTACTTTTTTCAAAGATTCATTTTACGAAAAACTTGACTGGGCCAAAACTATTTTAAACCATTGGGGTCTCAGTATTTTCCCACTATTTTTATTTCTGTCAAAAAAAAAAGTCATTCGTGTCCCATTTTTATTTTTTCAAATACCAACACTTCTTAATTCAACTTTTAATGACGTACGTTCATCCTTCCCTTCTCTTTCATATTCGAATGAGTTTATTAGCAAAGAAATAAAAAGGGCGAGGAAATACCTTTCCTTTTCCGTTATTCAAGTTTTTCTTATAACAATCTTTGAAATAAATTAAAAAACCGCATCAAAAATTTCGTAATTAATAATATATATATATATATGAGGTAGTATATTACGATTCCGTTGAACATTTATTAAAATTTTTTCAAAATATTTTCATGTAAATTTTTGAAACTTTAACCGGTTTGTCATTTGAGGGGATTTTTTCAAAAAAAAATTTTTAATAAACTATTTTTATTCATAAAAACTCCATTTTTGGAGTTTCAAATCTGTCCAGCTCCCGTAAATCTTAATATTTTTCCGAAATATTTTGGTGGGCATCTTAAAATATAATAGATTTTATAATTCCACTGGAAACACAGTACCGATTTTTTTGTGTGTGGAGTGATGCAGTCTAATGTACATACATATGTATGTATCCAGATAAAGACATAAAGGTAGAAATCACACCGCGTAAATAACATTAAACTAGTTCCTTCCGCGGCTCAACTAGTTCGTCTCTGTAACAAAAAATAATCGCTTTGGCGATTCGGGCAACAGTTCAAAATCAAACAATCGCTGTTGAACTGTTCATTAAAAAAATATTATATGGTAAACGGGTATCTTTAAAACACCTAAGTTGGAAGGACTCTAAACTCGAAAGCATTTATTGTTCGAACTAGATCGACAAATCAGCAAAAATTTTAAAATTTTCGTAGTACAATAAAGTAAGGTCACTTAAACGTTTTATTTCACTGGTTACGAATTTCACTACAATGACGTAGCATATTAGCGGGATACGCATTCATACATACATACACACATATGTATGTACATAATAACTATAAGTTAGAAGACTTAACTTCAGACTTTAAGGAGCGAAATTAAAAGAATAAACAATCCAATTAGCAGGAATTTTGTATGTATAAAAAGACGCCTACAGACGAAGAGAGCTAAACAAAAATATGTCTAGCATAACGGTTAAACATAGAAAGTAGAAACTTTTAGTTTAGTGCCAACAGTTGTTAAATGGTTTCTCTAACGGAAAGGTGCACTGATTCGCTTATTTGTTTGTACATACGAGTATGAGTATTTAAATAAAGAAAAAATATAAATACTCTTTCTAGTAAAGTTTCAAATATATCAAAGGAAATAAAAAATTGATAAGCCAATTTTGCTGATTGTGAAATAAAATGGCGCAATGTGACGTCCGGAAATGGCTGTTATTTGTTCTACAAGTACGTTCAACAACGAAAACACCATAAATAGATATGTGTAACTAAGTTAGTAACGTGGCATAACGCTCAATATTGAGTTCAGTGTGGCTACTTCGAAAATATCTGTTCAACCAACTTTTTTTTATTCAAATCTACCAAAAGTGTTGACACCCTGCCAAAAATATAATAAAAAAAATTATAAAAATATATGCGCTAAATATTAGAAACTAAACTATTTTCATGCTGTGTTCGACCCTATATCGACGGCTGAGTGGGAGATTTCAAGAAATGGCTCAAGAACGCCCTATTTCAGAATTTAATTGAAAAGCGCTCTATCTCAGAATTTGGCTCAATCTCAGCAAATGATTCAATGATTCTGAGATGCAGCGATCTTAAACCAAATTCTTGAAAAATTTACTGAGTTGTAATTATTAAAAGTACTAGCAATTACTCCGACACCTTCCCTGTTAATTACATATGCCCGGCAGCCCGTTGTAGGGACACCTCGGCACCGCTCAGAATATGAAATTCCAGACGTTGTACTCATAGTGCTTTTTGCTCACACCTATATGATAATGACTCTCATCTAACCAGAGTAGGCCGAACGTACCAAAGCTCGGCCAAATGTTCTCCGAGTCTTTCTCGTCAGTTTCCAGTCAAAAACATTTCTCTAAGCACTGGATTTTTTTTTTCGTTTTTCTTCCGCCTGAACAGTACTAAGCTTGTCTTGGTTGGAATGCCAGGAAGTAACTCCCACCAGATAACTTTTAGCTGTAAAAATAAATACTACATAGTACTTCCCACCTAAAAACATTTGCCGTCGGAAGGTGGCGTATAAGTATTTCTTATTTTTTCGAAATTATTTTAGTAGGTGTCAACTTGTTAGTTGTTGGTTTTAGAGTGAAAATTGTATATACCATTTCAGGCCACTTTCTGCTTTTGCGTTTTCCTTGATGCAACATCCGCTGAATGCAATGTCTGCCAGACAAATCAAGTTGCCTGCATCAATTCAACGTCCTTCTATCTCTGCTTCGGCGGTGAGTAAAAACTTCTACAACAAGTTAATACATAGATAGTCTGAAATCATTCTTACTCCGGTCAGTAGAAAGTACCCCTAACATGGACACACTGTATCATTGCAAGGAAGGATTCGAATGCACCGAATATGACGCCATCTGTCTGCAAGCGAGTGCAACACGTCCGCCGAGTTGCGGCTCCACATCGCTTTGTGGGCAATGCACAGCACAACGCAATGCTTTATTTGCCTGCCTGAGTCGCACTACCTTCCAGATGTGCTATGGCGGCCTACATCCCACCGGTCAGGTGGGCTATTGTCCCACCGGATTTGTTTGTGATGCAACCAGTGATGTGGTTTGTGTGAGTACCGCTAGTTCGTACACTGTCACCTGCGATGTCGTGGATTCTTCGACTACGACGACTTCTTCAACTTCAACAAGTTCGAGTACAAGCACTACGACTACAACAACCTTGAGCCCAGCTACAGATAATCCATTAACGCCGAATGCAGTTTGTGCGCAAGAAAGTTTTGCTGGTCTCTATCCGACGGTGCCTAGTGATCCATACTGTAAAAGGTAAAGTGGTGGGGTAGTATTTAGAAAGGCATCACATATTTATAATTACTTATGCGTACATATTTATGTACGTTGCATCTTTTGCAGATACGTTCACTGTCGTCTCGTTAATGGTGTTTTGACCGGCATCGAATATTCGTGTACGACGAACACTTACTATAGCATAGAAAATCGAGTGTGTACCATCTACAAGCCAACTTACTGTCTCTGAATATTACATATGCAAATAAACTAAGTTCTTAAACATGAATACAGTTGCGAAATGAAAAGAGCACTGCCGTAAGTGAACATCGATAAAAAGAGCGAATGCGGCAGGTGTTACGGTAACGATGAAGCCAATAAATAACAGTGATTATGATAACAATTCCGACAAAGATGTTAATAGCACTGCCGTTAATTTTAACGATAAATAAATACCACGCTAGCATTATATTTAGGCAATCTATTAGTGAGCGCTAATTATGCACACTCACAGATTCTTAGCATAATGATGTACACACATTCCCTAAGGATAAGTTTTTAACGGCCCAAAAAATCCATAAAAATTTTTTTTTTTTAGAATTTACTTTAGAAAACTTTACATTTCTATTTGGATTTCATTGCAATCAAAATTCAAACAAGACTCCTTAGCGATAACGTCCGAACGGTGCCGATGCAACGTGTTGGTACACTGGGTGTACAGAGTCGTGAGGTTTCATTAAAATATGTGCGACCAGGACACCAGTAAATCATTCCACTCCAGACGCTGTTAATTGAAGAGCATTCGACGTATCTTGAAAAGAATTAAGACGATTTGTTAAGGCAAGTAAATATATGGATGGTCCTCTGCAATAACGACACAACTCAAAGTTTCTCAATTAAAGATTTTGTGTTTCGTAATTTAGCAATAAATTGCCCTTAGAACGTAGTTGTTCTGAATTATTTGCAGTCATTCTGCACAGAAGATTATTTGTAAGCTTTCAAATCAAGACTTTACTGACTACTCCGCGTGTTTCGAATTTTTTTTTTTTTGTTTTTGTCGCCCAGTGTTATAGAACAGAGTTAATATGAAAGCAATGTACTAACTGTCTACAGGTGGTTGTAAGATCATCGCCAACCGGAAAGCGACCTCTTTGTTGAACCGATTTGCAGTATTCAACCGAGTTTGTTACTGGAGTAGTTGGTTCCACCACAGTGGGGCAAGAAGGTTGATTCTGAAACATTGAAAATTCTTAAAAGCAATTGTATGAGGTATTTAAATTAAAAAAAATATATTTAGTTCTACCTTAAAATATTTCAAAACTCTCCCGACATCTCATTGCACTTACCGTCGCACTGGCATTGGCGCAGATGGCCGCATTTCCACGATTGCAAACCTCGTATTCCTTGCATGAGCCACCCGAATCACTAACTGTTGTTGTGCCCCGACACAAGGCGTAGGTGCGAACGCCAGTGCAGGCAAACGTATTTGTAGCATCGCAGGTGTTACATTCGGAACAGGCAGGCACGATACCTATACCATCACTGGGCTGACAAATGGCTGCGGTTGCTGTGGAACAAACAAAGCCTGTCAGACAACTTGTCGCCTCTCCACTTGGTATGCCTTGCAGGTCGCACTGTTTGAACTGAGTATTGGAGACACACGCCAGGTTATTGGTGGTAGAACACACATTACAGACCGCCAAAGTCGTAATCGGGCAATTGACAGCGAGTAGGAGCACGCTCAACAAAAACTAGATCAAACGTATGTAGGTATTAATGGGCTACAGGTAAGGCAGCAGGTGCAGGTGGGAACCAAAATTTGCGCTTACCTGCCACGTAATAAATGCGGACATAATAGAGTTTTATTATAACTTTTTCCTTTAGTATTACAGATTGCTCGGCTATTATTATCTAAGTACATATACAAGTTCTTGCGTTCGAATAGCATTGAGCTTCATTTGCAACTAAAAATGCAATAGAATTATTGCCTCGATTTAAACTATCCGCTACTAGCTCTCGGCTTTCTTATCGGTGCATCTAATGCAGTTGCAACGTAATCCACGTCTATAAACTAACTGTTTTATATGAAAGTCAAATATTTAATATCTAATAAATATTATTTAATTTGCATAATAACAACAACGAACTATCGCAGGTCATACGTCACAAGTCACCACAACATTTGCTTATAACACATTTTGTTCTCCCTGAAAATACACATATTTACACACATCCTAAAAATGTATAAATAAATAAATATATTTGAAGGTCTTTTTTAAGCTCATCACATACACGATATTGCAACAGTTTCTTCCTTGATGTTCTAGCAGAAAGATTGCGTACTTATAACCGATTAATTCCAGTCGACCGCCGACCAATTCATGCACCACATTCCTAAAGTTGAATGATTCTCAGTTAGATGTTATAAATTCATCGGTTCTGAAAACTCGAACGTTTCGTACTTCTTTGAGTCGCAGCAAATTTAAATTATTACAATGAAGGAATGAAGTTATTTTTCGGTAAAGGAGGAAAATATAGTGTTCTCGTTTATAGAGTACACATATGAGCAACTGTAAGCGAAATACATACATACATACATATGTATAACCCATTACACTATGGTCTAAATGCGTTTTTTTGCCAAAAATAACATTTTACATGTGTTAACATGTCTTTTTTCTTGTTGCTATATTTCAGATAATACCATAGTAAAACATAACAAAGGTAACTTTATTTTTGTAAAAAGTCATAAGTTGGTATGGAGACTAAAGCTACGTGCAAGTAAAGATGTATGTCTTAAATTTTACCTTTACATAAGCCTAGGAAATTTCGGCTAGGTTTGGCTAAGATACAGTTATTAATAAATAAAACTAGTATATCTTGTGAGCTTATTATGTCCCATATTTTGTACTACTATTTTCTTTTTATTTCTGAAAAAAAAGTGAACTATTTACCTTTTGATAAAGAAAAGAAACAAAAGACTGTTTACAATTTAGTTTTTGTAAAGGTTGCTCCCTAAAACTTTGCAGTAGGTAAATTAAGGAATTCAGACTATAAATAGAATTTAGCATAAATTGGATACAGTTTTCAAAAATTGCACTTTATAATTTGGTTTTTTAAACTAAGTAAGTGGTATTTTTTTTTTTTGTTCTTCTTTAAACTGCAAGTAATGATGTGATATCTTCAATTTTTACAACGATCTGAGGAATATACTATACATACAATAGGTTTGTTCCACAAGCTACTTGTCGAAAAACTCGAGCAAAGTTCAAACTGTCAGCGTATATCAAATAAACTCTAAAACTTACTTGTGGAACGCGTATGTGTACCTCGATGTGACTTCGAGTAGCTTGTGGAACAAACCTAATATGAAAAGATTATAAGAACTAAAAATCAGAGGATTCTTTGAACAACTTAAAGGTATAGATACTATAACATATTGAGTACTATAACTATTAGGTACTACCTCCTTAATATGAATCGAATGGGGAAACCCCTATCCAGAATACTGTTTTTTAAGGCAATCTCGCACCTCGCCGTTTTTATTCCCAATAAATAAGTTGACTCCTGCAAAAATTAAGATTTTGCTTTGTTATTTTCGTTTTCCACCTTCTGGGGTGCGTTGTGCAAACATTTCGCTTGAATTTTTGGAGCATTTGAAATTGCACTTTAGAGTGCCGTAATACTTTATCAATCATAAAGTGAAATCAAACAACATTCATCCTTTAAAAACTCGCAAATAAAAGCATTGAATGCATTGGAGTCATTAATGGCAAAGCTTTTCCCTGAAGAAAGCTGTGAAAGCTTTATAGTCAGGCGCACAAAATCCGGTCATGGCTCTTAACGTTGTGCATTTATTTTTTGGGAATTTTCTAAGCACGAGACATTCGTTACCAACATTGTGATGCCAAGAACACCACTTTTTTCTATCAATTCGGTTCGGTATCACCTCGCAACGGACCTTCTACCATTTCCGTGTAGACTTGGTATTTTCGCGTAGTTTATAGTGCGCCTGCTTGGTTTTTTCTTGCTCTGTGATACTGAAAATGTCAATTAAATGCTCTTTAAGGCGTTCCGTTGGATGCTTCCCTCACTGCGCCCATTCAAGGCCTTCAAATTTTAAGGCATACCCTTTGTATTAAAAAAAACACCTAGTAACGACGGTTTTAGAACTTTTATTGAGAATCGAACTGTCTTCAAAATGAGAATGAGAATTAAGTTACTGCGAGATATAAGCCCGATTCCTGAAGGAAGGTAATGTGGCTATTCAAGCGAATGCTGTATGTATACTTCATATGGCTGCTTCAAGCGTCTATCTAGTTTGATGCATAAAAAAAAATTGCCGTTGCTTGAGAATGACGATGGCGCAACACCGAAACCGGTTTGTCTTCAAACCAAAACTTGACAAGGGAGAAGCAATCCGTTCCGAAATACATCGTACCCTGCGGAGAATCCAAACATCGCCAGCAATTGATAACACTTATGAATTGCATACATTCCTATTTATTTAACAAATCCAACTTCGTAAATCTATTTATTATTTTTCTATTTTATTTCTTTTTTGCTTAGAAATATTTGCATACTTGTAACTACATACCTACATACATACTTTCGAAAACCTAAGACAATCTAGCTGGAACCCACTTTAATCGAAATCTACATCCATATTGCTGAGTGACAACACCCGGGTGGTACCGACGCAACGTGTTGGTATGACGGCTGTGCAGAGACGCGAACTTTCGTTAAAATATGTGGCACCAGGGCAGGTGTACAGCACTCCACTCCAGACGCCGTTATTAATAAAGCAATAGACATACCTAGAAAAAAAAATTAAAAATGATTTGTATTATTTTGAAATGTAAATGCACAGCATGGTAAGTAAATAAGTGTATGAGCAGTGTACTAACTGTCTACAGCTGGTAGTCTGTCCATTGCCGGCCGGAAAGCGACCACTTTGTTGCATCGATTGACAGTACGCGGCCGGATTTGTCACACTGGTCGAGGGCGCAGTAGTGGTTGTTGTTACTGTCTCATCAACACTGGGGCACGTGGCCACAACCTAAACAGTAATAAAATAGATATATTAATAATTAACAAAATATGTATTAACTATCATTGGCTCACCCCTAATGTGGCACTACCACAAATGTATTCATAATCAGTGCTGCAAACGTGATCTGGCTCACAGGAGCCGGTCAAGTTACTGACTGTCGTTGTGCCCAGACACAAGGCGTATGTGCCGACGCCAGTGCAGGCAAACGTATTGGTAGCATCGCAGGTGTTACAATCGGCACAATCAGCTACCACACCGACGCCGCCACTGGGCTGGCAAATGCTCGTGGTAGCTGTGGAGCAAACATATCCTGTGGGGCAATCTAGCGCATTCGCAATTGGTGAGCCATTGTCGCACACCTTAAATTGGCTGTTGGAGACGCAAGCCAGATTAGTTTCAGCAGAGCAGGTATTGCAGGCGGCGTGCGTGAAAGTCGGCCAATTGACACAGAGAAGCAGCAAACTCAAAAGAAACTAAATGGGAAATGTGTAAGTGTTGTGAAGAGCGAAATAAATTGCATATATTTCTTGAACTGATATTTAGTACCACTTACCTGACGCGTAATGGACTTCGACATAATCGAATATTTTTTTAACTTTATAAATTTTGTTGAATACTCTTACTTCGAAATAAGCTTGGCAGTACTTTCTATAAGTCC
>NW_016172304.1:0-13247 GCF_001687245.7 Rhagoletis zephyria | reverse complement strand
AAAAATCGCTAAACCGGTAAATCTGGGCACTCTGCTATTCAGTGCTCTCGTGCCAATAACGATTAATGCACACTTTTTCACTAAACCAGTTCATGCCCAACAAACATTTAGTTTTGAGCTCAACTTAAGGTTAAATTGAGAACTAAGATATTTCGCAAATCTCCAACGTTGTTTCTCAACAGTTCCTCAAGTAGAGGATCATAGCGTTCTCAACAAAAAGGGCATTTTTCTTTGTTTGAAAAAAGGACTGTTCCGCAAGTTGAGAAAATTCTAGTTCTCAACATGAACTCCAATGTAATTCCCCAATTGGTCTTAAACATTGAATTACTGAAATTGAAATAATAAAATACCTTATACCCTTTCCATTTTTTTACTCCTTTTGTATTATGTAGTTAATCGAAATCGTATTGCAATAGTTAACTTCACAGTATACAGTCCGACAGTAATTTTGCCACTTGAGGATACTTTGAAGATTATTTACTTCTTGTTGGTAATTTCGCTCTTTATATAGCTTTAGTTTTTCACTTGATAATTAAAAATTCGTTTCCCTATCACTTTTTACGTATCTGCGCATCGGTTAGAGACGAGTTTGAGAATCATGTTGGATATCAACTTTATAACTATGAATTTCTCCAAGGTTGGAGAAATATTTTTTGGTGTTTATTGCATAATAAATTCACTCGACTACTACGTTGCAATAGTTCGGTTTGTTTACAAATTATTAATTATTAATAGTGACTCGCCAGCAACTCTTCAGTAACTTAATTTTTAAGAACTCGCTCTCATAGAGAAAATATCCAAAAAAGTACGCGAACTCAAATACAGTAATAATTTTCAAGTTTCATGAACAGCCGATAAATTGGTTGTTTATTCGCAGCAAATTCCTAATAAAACAATATCTGTATACATATTACGCGAAGGGACTTTTTGTCCAGGTCATCAGATCTGCACCGTTCGTTCGAGAGTTCTCATGTACTTAAAAATTTTAATTCAACTTAATTCAACTTGAAATATGTATAACAATGCTAGGAGATAAAAACATCTGAGCTAACGGAACTTTTTGGATCCGTTTAAATTTTTTGGTCAAAGTCACTGCTCTTTTTTGTACAATTAAATAAAATTATAGTTTAAAAAACTAAAACCTCCCTATTATAATTAGCTCTGATCCAGTACTCCATGAACTTACAGGATTTTACACGAACTTGCAGGAAGTTGCAGGAAAAATGTTCCCGTACTCCAAAATCCTGTAAATGAGAGCGACTTTTGGAGAGTTGTGTAGAGAATGAAGTTGCAAGATTTTACCCGAACTTTTTCTTCTGGTAATAGCTCTGATCCAATACTTCTCGTGAAAAATCCTGTAAAACTATCAAACAAAAAGTTACTCTCTGAAGTGAGAGTAAAAAGTGAGTAACAACAAAAAGTACGGGAACAAAAAATTCATTTTTCCTGTAAAAACGTCAATCAGTGATTGCTTGACACTTTTCAGGATTTTACCAGAAGAAAAAGTTCGGGTTAAATCTTGCAACTTCATTCTCTACACAACTCTCCAAAAGTCGCTCTCAATTACAGGATTTTGGGGAATTTTGGAGTACGGGAACATTTTTCCTGCAACTTCCGGCAAGTTCGTGTAAAATCCTGTAAGTTCATGGAGTACTGGATCAGAGCTAAANAAAATCATGAAAAGTGTCAAGCGATCACTGGTTGACGTTTTTACAGGAAAAATGGTTTTTTGTTCCCGTACTTTTTGCTGTTACTCACTTTTTACTCTCACTTCAGAGAGTAATATTGCGGTTTGACAATTTTACAGGATTTTTCACGAAAAGTATTGGTTCTCTGGTAAAAACTGGAATGACGGAAGTGGAAAAATTTCGATGCATCGCAGCAAAAAATCGATATTTTCGATGCTTCGATGTATTTCCGAACTTCCTACTTTGCCTTCAAAAATCAGCTGTCAGCTGTTGTCAACGCTCATGCGTGTAGCCAAATTCTTTTGCCCCGGTGGTTTTTACGAGGATGCTTTCTTGCCCCCGGAGATGTTTGAAACTTATCAATTTGCAACTACGATATGGTGCACCGACGTGTAGGCGCCACATTCAAAATAGGCACAGTGATTACCCATCTGTGGAAGTTAAATTCACAAACGGGTAAGCCAACTTTAAATAATTGCCGCATCACTTTTCAAACCTTCATTTAAAAAAACTTCCACCTACAGTCGCCCCATGACTATAAGCTCTGGCAAATTGGCACGCTTTGCCAATGGCACTGGTGTTTGCCAAATGGGGGACACAGCAGTATTGGTGACTGCGGTGTCTAAACCAAAACAGGCACCCGGCGCAAGTTTCATGCCACTCGTAGTAGACTATCGCTTGAAAAGCGCGGCTTCGGGACGAATACCAATGAATTTCTTGCGTCGTGAATTGGGTCCATCAGAGAAGGAAATTCTTTCGGCACGTCTTATCGATCGCTCTGTCCGCCCCCTTTTTCCATCAGATTTTCGCACGGAGACCCAGCTAGTGTGCAATATACTATCTATGGATGCTGTATACTCTCCGGATGTATTAGCTATAAATTCAGCGTCAGTAGCAATAAGTTTGAGCGACATACCCTGGAATGGACCTATTGGTGCAGTGCGGTAAGTAATTCAAATTCAAAGTAGTTTGAAGTAGTACTTATAGTTATAATCACTTAGCGTGGGTCTCTGCGACGGTGAAATAGTAATCAACCCCACAAGGCGAGAGTTGCAGACTTCACAACTGGATTTGGTAGTGTCAGCGACGAAACAAAATCTAGTGGTCATGCTCGAAGGCAAAGGTAATGTGGTGCTAATGCAAGACTTGCTCAAGGCAATCAAACAGGGCACACGTGAAGCGCAGTTCATTATCAGTGAAATTGAACGTCTTCAAAAAGCATATGGGCGAAGTAAACGAGCCGTTGAAGTACCGCTAGCGGTCGATACAGAAATTTCTGAGGCTGTAAAGAGCATGAGTGAAATGCGGCTTCGTGAAATTTTTCAAGATGCTACTCATGACAAAATATCTCGTGACAATGCAGTAAATGATGTGCGATCAAATGTCATCGACAAAGTATGGTCATCGTATCCAGATACAGAGCCATCCTTAATAGGCGATGAATTCAATAAAGTGTGCAAAAGCATATTCAGAAGTTTGATATTTGAGGAAAATAAGCGGTGTGATGGACGCGACTACGATAGCCTTAGAAATATTAATTGTCAGGTTGGTATAACATGATTAGCTGTAAGAAACAATAAATTTCTATTGTTAATATTACACAGGTTGACCTTTACAAGCCCTTACATGGTTCGGCGCTTTTCCAACGTGGGCAGACGCAGGTATTTTGTACAGTTTCCTTGGATTCGCACGAAAGCGCTATGAAATTAGACGCTATCACAGCGTTAGAAAGGTATAAGAGCAAGAATTTAAAATTGAACTGTACTAAAATTTAATACATACTTTCTTAAAGTGGCCTCAAAGCAAAGAATTTTATGCTGCACTACGAGTTCCCGCCATACGCCACAGGTGAAATTGGTCGCATTGGTCCGATCGGACGTCGCGAGCTCGGTCACGGCTCGTTAGCAGAGCGCGCGCTAGTACCTACGCTGCCACATGATTATCCCTTCACAGTGCGGCTCACATCTGAGGTGCTCGAGTCGAATGGGTCAAGTTCGATGGCATCAGTGTGCGGTGGTTCTATGGCGCTGATGGATGCTGGCGTTCCTGTAATTGCGCCAGCTGCTGGGGTCGCTATTGGGCTAGTTACAAAATATGAAAATAACGACACGAAGCACCTATCCGAATACCGCATCTTGACTGACATTTTGGGTATAGAAGACTACATGGGGGACATGGATATGAAAGTTGCAGGCACACGCAAGGGATTCACAGCTATACAAGCAGACTTAAAAGTGCCCGGCATACCGCTGAAAGTAGTTATGGAATCACTTCAAAAGGCAGCCGATGCAAAGGGCCGTATATTGGATATTATGGGTGAAGTAATCAGGGAGCATCGGTAAGTTTGACGCGCCCGTAGTTGCTTTCTACTTAAAATCCAACAAAAACCAATTATAGCAAGTATCCAAAGGAATGTTGGCCTGTGACTGAACGCATAACCATCGAACCACATCAGCGGGGTCAGCTAATTGGTCCTGGTGGCATGCACCTCAAACGTATCTACCTCGAGACAGGCGCATCACTTTCGCCAGACGATGAATCGACATATACAATATTCGCACCCTCACAAGCGGCCATGGACGAGGCAAGGAGCACATAGATGCTTTGCTTACAAAAGAACGCATACCTGATTTGGAATTCGGGGGGATATATACAGCAGAAAATAACAGAAATACGCGATACTGGCGTAATGGTGATACTGTATCCGAGCATGCCACCAGCACTGCTACACAACTCCAATTGGATCAAAGAAAGGTAAATGTGTAACTTACGAAAATACCAAGTATCTACACATTAGTTGAATATTATTTGCCTTCGCAGATTGCGCATCCATCAGCATTGGGTTTGGAGATGGGCCAAGAAATACAAGTTAAGTACTTCGGACGTGATCCTGTGTCCGGCTTTATGCGTTTGTCGCGCAAAGTGTTGCAAGGTCCCACTACAAACATACCACGCAGTCACACTAAGACGGCGGAGGAAACGTAGTGAAACACCAAATGTTATCCTATTTACTAATGCTTTTAGATTTTGTAATATTGGAACTATTTGTCCAAAAAGGCTGCAAATTGAACAAGTCATGCATTAGTTGTAAATCTCTAGAAATTGAAGGCTTTATTAAAATCTTTAATGGAAATATACATATATGACACAGCTGAGAGAAATAAGGGTGTGAAGCTTAAAAATAATTAAATAAGAATAGAATAGATAAATACAAAAAATTAAGTCGTATGTTTGTAAAAATACATTTTGTTGGGTAATTGACTAAGTTCACTTAATTCGATAAAAATTATGTGAAATAAATGCTTTATCAAAAATTTTAGAGATTTTGTACAAAATTTTATTAGAGATTGAAACAAGTTAGGTTGGTTCTGTATGCTACTNTTAATTCGATAAAAATTATGTGAAATAAATGCTTTATCAAAAATTTTAGATATTTTGTACAAAATTTTATTAGAGATTGAAACAAGTTAGGTTGGTTCTGTATGCTACGTAATATTCAAGATTTTTTCTAATAAAATAAATAAGTGGCCAATTTTTCTTGAATGAAGATGTAAAAGACGGTATGCCGGGGCTGTTGTGAGTGATGATCATATGATTACACGATAGTATGAGTCCGAAATGGTATACAAGGCAACTATGGATGCTTTGTCGCCGGTTAGGTAATCGATGATCTCATCGGTTATTTCGGTTATATACCGTTTGAACTTAGGAAACCTAAGAACGCGAAATAATTTGAAAAGAAATTAAATGGTGTAAATGCANGTAATATTCAAGATTTTTTCTAATAAAATAAATAAGTGGCCAATTTTTCTTGAATGAAGATGTAAAAGACGGTATGCCGGGGCTGTTGTGAGTGATGATCATATGATTACACGATAGTATGAGTCCGAAATGGTATACAAGGCAACTATGGATGCTTTGTCGCCGGTTAGGTAATCGATGATCTCATCGGTTATTTCGGTTATATACCGTTTGAACTTAGGAAACCTAAGAACGCGAAATAATTTGAAATGAAATTAAATCGTGTAAATGCTAATTGAGTGTTACCTTTCTATCACATTGTTGATTTCAACTTCAGTCTCCTTTTTATCTGCTTCGCGCGGATTTATTGCACCCACGATAGCATTGACCGTCACTGGTGGCAACTCCACTACCAGCACAAGCACACTTTCCTTTTTCGAGAACTGTGACAGCGTCATAGACATCTGCTGCGTAACCTGTGAATGAAATCTTGATAATAATAAATGTATTGTATGTACGTGGTGCTCGTACCTGATTTTCATAGCGCCTCTTCAAGTTGGCCGTTAACTTGTCATGCACCACAAACACCACCTGCACGTTAGGCCATTGGCTGGGGTTATAACCGCTTTTTATGCCTGCGCTTGACGCAGATGTCATCAGGCCATCGCCGCGTCCAAAATTACTACCGCCACTATAGGACGTATTGCCTCCGGCGCTATTATTCGATATCTGACTCACATAGTCAATGGCATGGGTATAGTGCACTTCGGGTCGCAATTTACGTATGAAGTCGATAAGTTCGGCTCGCGTCACATGCCGTTCCTGAAAGCGATCCCGTTCCCACGAACATATGCGCAGCGCGCCATTTTCCGCCACAAGAATTACATGCAATGCGCCCAACTTGGCCAAATCTTGGGCTTCATCGCCTGCACCGGTAGCCGACTCTACTATGCAGCAGCGGATGTTTGCTGACCACAGTAAACGCATTATATCGGTGACATATTTTAACGGCGGGCGGGTGCCGTTCACGCACACACCTACATCTATGGCACGACAATCTTTGACGTAGTCGACATCCATGGCAGCGACCAATTTGTCGAGCGAAAAGGATAGTCCAGCGCCGCTAATGACACGACCTGGTATGTTTTGATTGAATCCTTGCGCCTGCTTCTGGAACTCATTCAACATTGTGTCGTAACGCTCACCCATTGCCAGCACCGAGGAGTTAGTGCTGCGATTGGGTTTAAGATCAGCGATCAATTGCCACACAACTCCACCACCGCTGGCGCGATCGAAGCTGATGGGCAAACCAGCGAAAATGTGTATCGGACACTGGAAAAAGCAAACNTTAGTGCTGCGATTGGGTTTAAGATCAGCGATCAATTGCCACACAACTCCCCCACCGCTGGCGCGATCGAAGCTGATGGGCAAACCAGCGAAAATGTGTATCGGACACTGGAAAAAGCAAATAATATTACTTGAAAAGCACAAATAATTGCTTTGAGGCACTCACTGTAACGCCCAGACTCTGTGCCAAGCTTACAATTGCTTCCAACTCCCGCAGCGCGCTCTTAGCCAGTGAAGCCGCTTCACCTTTACCACGTACGAGCGATTTCAACGACGAATCGTCGACATTGCTTCTGGTGCCACTCATCAAAAAATTTGCCAGCAATAAGTCAATTAGCGCCGAAGCGGAGGAACGTGACTTCTCCATGATCACAGTCACGCTTGAGTGGAATTGAAATTTAGATATACGGCCTTCTATGAAATCAGCTATGTTCGCAAACAAATCGGTGTACGAAGACTTAGGTACATTACAGTAGATCAGTATGGCGCGAAGCAGATGTGTATGATTCATGCGTATGCGCATGTTTTTTTCGCGCAATCGCGGTATTTCATTGGTGATTTCATAGGCAAGCGATAGCAATTCGGCATCAACCAGCGGGCTACTGGCATACGGTGTTATTATGTCGAAAGCACATTCGTAGCTCTGTTTGGGATGGAAATTGAAGACCTTCTCCTCGCGGTAGACTCGATCTACACAGTAGCGGCGTATCATATTCACTCCATTCATGGTTATGTGACGTGCGAACTCAGTGCGCAAATCGCTGGGCAGCACCACTACACAGCCGGAGTGTGTCATGAGTCGCACAGGATTGTTCCAGGGATTCGTATGTTTAGAAAGCGGCGACAGCAGTGGTGTGTCCACTTCGATTGCACCATGTTTGCGAAACAGTGCCACAACTTTTGCTTTGACAAATTCAAAAATTGGATTCAATGAAACTAAACCATCTAATGAGATTGGCGAATTCCATGATTTCATATTGCGACTACTACCCAAATGGTAGGTATATTCAAGAAGTTCATCACTCTGCTGCTGCAGACAACGGGCTACCAAATGTTTGTAAGCTTTGCTTTGGGGATTTGCAAGCGCATGTCTCAACATCTCTTGAAGTTCATTCGCTTCAAGCTGCGCGGGCGGCACCAGGTCTGAGGATAGCAATTCCTCGGCGGTGGGGCGTTGCGCCGGATCGTGATTTAGAAGACAGCGTAAAATCTTAAAATAAAAAAGTTAATACATACTTCAAAATCATCGTTTATATAAAATTAACTTGCCTTCACAGTTTTTTCATAACGATTATCGCTTAGCATGGCGTCGGGTATCACAATGGCGGTGGTGCGTAGCGCGACTATTGTTTGTACACGCTCCATGCCCGTTTGGAACGGTGGTTGTGACATTTCAAAAAGTATAATACCCAAGGTGTACATGTCAACTTTTTGACTGTACGTAGATTTAGAAGCATTACCAGTTAATTCAGGCGCTACATACAGCGTTGTGCCTACTTTACCAGTGCCTGTACCATCTTCTATAGAAGCAACTTGAATGGAGTATTGATGAGAAGCTTGTTCTTCTAAAATTAAGTACTTCTTAAAATCCTTTTTAAAAATAACTATTTGAATATTATTAACGTACGTTGGCTTTGCAGCGCTAAGAAACTGGTTGTTGCAAGCCCAAAATCTCCAATTTTTATCTGATCATGTGAGTCCAAAAATATATTTACCGGCTTCAAGTCGCGATGTATAATACCTTGTTGATGGATGTGAGATAAACCCTCAGCGATTTCCCGAAATAAACGCCAAAGACGCTCAGTATCCTCATATAAATTATCATCAATGGCAGTTCTGCAAAAAGGAAATGCGACAATGCATTTTTATATGCTTTCGTTTAATTTATTTTCTAACCTCAGTGTGCACTTCTCACAGAACTCCATTTGAATATACATAACTTGCATAGGTTTAGGCGAAAATGTTTTGGAGACTTGCCTAGATGGCTCATCTTCTTCGTCGTCATCATCATCATCGTAATTGACAATTTCGCCATTGGAGTCAACAAACTCAATACCATCGGAGTCAGAATCATCTGCAGTTGGTCTAAAGAACGAAAGTGTGGATAAACACGTATGCATATATGATATGGAAGTGCATAATGACTTACACACAGCCACTCCATATGCTGGACGAGCTGTCTTCATCATCTTTTATGGGTAAACCAAGTTGGGGTGACGGTGGCGGCTTAAAGCTGATTTCGTTGCTGGCTGACACTTCATCCCCTAACAATTTTTCCTGAAATTATATGTAATGTATTATAATCACAGCTTTTTACAATTTTCCAACCATTTCTTCTTCATCCGCTTCGGTTACACTTTCTATCCAACTGTTGAAATATCGTACAACATTTTCGTGATTCAAACGAGATAGCAATTCGACTTCTCGGGTCATTTTCTTATAGAGTTGACGACTACGAGCTGGCAGTGGAATACGCTTTAAAGCATACTGACGGTTATCTAATATATTACGTACCTAAAACAATTATATTTATTTATTTGGAGAATCATTCCTAAAAAATCGTTGCAGTTTTATACTCACTTTCAACACATCTCCAAATGCACCTTTTCCTAAATAGGTTATCACCTCAAATTCATTCCGCAACCTAGACTGGCTCATAGGCATTAAAGGTATGACAGACAAGGCAACCGGCAGATGCTTCGGTTGGCGATCTAGTCGTTCTCGCGTCGGTTTTGTACTTTTTATTGGGACACCAGGTGTACCGCCGGAAGTTCGACGCTGGGTTTGTTGTGTTATAGCGAGTGCAAGAGCTTTATCGTCCTGTCCGAGCAAAGATGAATGCAAGAATGGATGATCGAGAAGTTCAGAAGCAGAGAGCGTGCGGTCAGAATTGCACCTAAATAAAAGTAAGTTAAATTATGAGCTGCATTTTGAGTGGCATTCAATTTACTTGTCGATAAAATCTCGCATCTCATATGTATGGGATGGCATGAGACTTTCGATGAGCGCTCCCAAAGCTGGTAAATCGCCATGCATTGAACGCTGTCCTACACCGCCAACTAATTCAAGCAAATTGGGTACAAGCGAAAAGTCTGTGCAGCGCAAAGTTCCTGTATTGTCCATAAATATTGTGCTATCCATAAGGTGGCTGTGTGATACGCCCTTATTGTGCAGAAAAACCAGCGCGTCAAGTACACCGCGTGCTACCATTCGTACTCCTTCTAAACACCAACCCAGACTGGAAGATATATTCAACACGCTGGTGCCTAGCAAAAAATCTTGCACGAGATAAACAATTAGTCCCTCTTTTCGTTTGATACATAACACACATTCGTATTGTATAAGATTTTTATGATGTAACTGCGAGAGCGTAGCTACTTGCTTTTCGATAGAGGATATAACGTCATCCACGCGATGGTTTCCATTACATTTTGGCTCTGTGGCCAGCCAGGAACAGTGTCCACCATTTCCACATTTTTGTTCTAATTGCGTATACTTTATGGTCCATTCGGTTAAATATAGTAGTTGCCCAGTGTCCAAATCAATGCCAGTATATGCGACACAGCCTTTTTGTGAGTGTCCTTCACGCGTACATATGAAATGATTTACAAAATGTTATTGTGCTTTTTTAATCGCTTTTTTATTTTTTCTTACCTAAACAACAACCTCTTTGTACTTGGCGTCCAACTCTATGGAAATATAGTTTTTCACTATTGCGATGCTTTAAGCATTTGTTGGGATAACAGTGTCCACGATAGTATGGCGACGAATTCTCGGAACTTTCCGATGAGCTGGCATGGTAATTTGATTCGCTCATACTACGACGTGCTTCACCTCGACGTTTGGCTTCGCTCTTAAACATTTCTTTGCGGCGCTCAACCTCTTCGAACAATGTTTGCCTCTCTATTTTTTCTTTGCGCTTCTGCATGTCGATACGTTCTTTTTCACGTTTTTGATTTTCTTGTAACATTTCATCATAAAAGGAACCTCGTGGCGGCTTATTGTGTTTTGATAGAAATGATTGCACGGTTTGCGCCAGCTCATAAATCATAACTTCGCCCCGTAACTCTTCAGATTGCTGTTGTAGCTGCTGCAGCAACTCCACCACAAGCTGATCGGAGAGACCTTTTGAATCTTCCAACAATATTTTAGGTGCGCTGCAGAAAACTAATTTTGTTAGAAGCAGTTTAAAATCCTAAATAAGTATTTAGATAGGTTATAAAAAAGATAAGCACTGCGACTTAGTGGATCTATGTATGAAGAGAGCATAGCTCTACTCATCTGTCCACAGAGTTTTTGGAGGTAAGGAGCGTTTGTGATCATCCTTTGGCCATTTTGATGATATACTATTCTCTCGTTGCCTTGACACAACGACAGAGAAAATCTTGCAGTGCCCCGTAAGGATACCTGTAATAATCATCAGTTTACCCGAATTATTTACTTACACTTTTGGGTATTTTGACGGGCAGATAATGTGCAGCTTTGTGCGCGCATACGCCTCTGTATGTTCATTAGAAGAGTCGCGCAATGGCGTCAACGATATGCGGATTTCAGTTGGTTTCCATTGCGCAGCTGGCGTATCTGTGTCACAGCTGGGACGTAATACCTCAACATCGTTGCCGAAAATCGCCTACAAAATTAGTGGTATCATTTAATGTGGGCAAATATTATAGATTTTTGCACTTTTTTCATACCTTTATCACTTCTAATTCATGAATTTGACGTTCACGAAATGATTCCTTCACTGCCGGCGTCGCCATAACTTGCCGGTTGTATTTGTATATTCAACAAGACTCTTGATAGGAAAATTGCAGCACTTCTGCTTCACTATCGGTTAATAAAGTTTTAAACGATTTTCTCCTTTTGTACATCACTTGTCTTAATTTATCTTTTATAATATAATGAACGTGTTTTATCCAATCTCTGTTTCATACATATGTTTCGCACAATTATGGTTTTTTCAACTTTTTCACGTTTTTAACCCCTAGCAAAAACGAAGATGGAACAACAATGATTTTTGTTTGGATCTTTGGATTGCGAAATAATATCGCTGCTAGCTCATCCCCAGTTTCTGAAAGGAGGTTTTGTGCTTTTGTTTTGCTTACTGTCCGCACCAATCAGTTGCTGATTTTGGGCAGTGTGACCAGAGACTTGAAAAGCGAGTTTGTTTTAAAAAAGTTAAAAGTCAGTATATTCATCTGACGTGTGCGCTATACTCGCTGAAACCGTATTCAAAAGTAAACAAAATTTGCTGTTTTCTTTCAATATTTCTTTAATAATTAATTTGCGCTATTGACCGAAATGGAATCGAAAGATAATTTAAACTTATTATAAATAAATAATTCAAATTTAAAACGGGCTGTATAAACAAAACCAGCCTTTTTTCACTTCGCGTCAAATGAGTGATGTGTTTATACCTGCTGTCTAACCGATGTGAGAAATAAAACACGGATTTGAAAACAAAACCGAGTCAATACTTTTTTGAATTTCTAAGCGCATTGAAACTTGGTTTATGATCCGTTTTGAATCACAGCGAACTGGATGAGAGCGCTTTATGTGTTGGTCTTCCAAAGCGTACCATGTGAAAAAAAAATAAATTAAATAAAATATTGACATTGGGAAAAAATAAAAATTGTTGCAGCTTTCATTCTTAGTAAATTTGCTTGCTTCTTGAAGCATTCATCCATACTTTGCAAGGCCCAATAATCAGCCATTGGCTGCTGAGTTGGGCGAACGTTCCAAAAAGAATAAATTTGAAATATTTGACATTTTTGAGAGCAAATAATTTGAAACGAAATCAAATCAGCTGCTCTATTGATACTCCCTATTCAATATGCCTTGGATTGAAATAAAAAGCTGTCAAATGTTTATTTTAAAGGTAGCTGTGTCTTTCGTTCAAGGAAACTAGCAGCTCTCTCTCGTTCTTACGCACCTATTTTTTTTGGCTCTCCTGCTAATTTCTGCTAGTAAAAGGTTTACGACTAGCAGCTGTGAAAATGGATAAACGAAAAATCGCGCCAAATATTTTCAATATTCAAATACATCGATCTGCTGTTTATTATCTAGTTTCTGCTAGTTTTGCGTTTCTTTACTATTTCTTTATTTCGCTCTCTGTGAGCGTAATTCCCTCAATTTTCCCATTCTTCTTCTTCCTGATAATTATCTGCTAGAAAAGAAAACAAACAAAGCCATGGATATTGTCATTTCTTGGCACACTATCTACATTGTGAAAGGAAGGATCTATTTTTACCTGGCAGGCCCCAACCCCAGCGCACAACCTATTGTTGGGAGATTTAACCTTAAACCGAATAAACCACTAGTAAAAGCGTGTCTTTAAAATTTTCTTTTTAAATTACTTGTTTTAAATTTTATTAAAAACAAGTAATTTTTAGCAAAAAAAACTGACTTAAAAAAATATATACATATATATTTCATGATCCAATGATCGGATCTAAACCAGATCAGTATGGG
>NW_016172303.1:0-13248 GCF_001687245.7 Rhagoletis zephyria | reverse complement strand
GGGGGGGGAGACCATTTAAATTGCGACTTTACTGTTTTTGGACAACCGTAACTGTAACTGACTATTTTTAGAGCAGACATTTTTATGGTATCAAAATCCTCTCGGAGTAATTAAAATATCTCTTTTCGTAAGGCGCGTGAGGACCGGTCTATATTCCGTGGTTGCTTGAATCAATTTTGTTTCATTCGCTTAGATGTGGAATTTGTAGTTTCATTGCACACTGAATTTTTGGGATGAGGTTTTAAAAAAAAAACGATTATATATATAGAGCCGCTTTCTTCTGAACAGATGCTCATTGGCAGCTATATCTATTGGTGGATAGTTTCAGTTTTCTAGCGCATTCCTACAATGTGTGTTTCCTCTCAGTACATATCTTCTATATATCTGTACATATTTCAAGCTCTCTCAATAAATCTCTGTCAATAAACGCAAAGTTAATACATATAAGACCTTTGACCAAAACAAATTTATTAAGCGCAAACAGATTATTTAATAGATCAAAAAAGTAACTGTCCCAACATAAACAACAAAACATACAAACGTAATATATATTTAGCCCTCCGCTTCCAAAAAATTCTGCATACACAAAGTAGATAATTGATTTTTGCTCCAACAGCGAAGGCAAGAAAACACACGAAAAGATGCCAACGTAATCTCTGCCGCCTCAACACCATCCTCAAAGGACTTTAACAACTTGCCCTGTGTGACACGAACGACGAAGCAACAGCAAACAAACAAACTAATAGATTGATTTATATATTGCACCTGGAGTGAAGAAATTTATTATAGCAACAGAAATAAATCACCGCAACGCCACTGACGATATTGTCAACCAAAACGACTACAACTACAATAATCGACAAAAATGTGGGGTGCGAAGTGAAAAGGATGCGAAATAGGATAACAATTTGTTACGCTGACTTACAGCTCGGAAATGATGAAACAAGCGGGGAGCAGCAGCCGAAATGAGAGTGTAGAAATTGTTGTGCTATGTGTAAGGACGAAGTGAGTATGAATAATGAGTCTAGTTGCTGCTCGCCCACATACCCAAAAACACATAGTCACTTGGAAATTTGCTTCAACAAAAACTAAAAAAAAAAAAAAAAATCCGTATCATTGACTTTGAAAGCAATCCCAACAAATTGGGTGTGATTTTCCAGTCGAATAGCCAACAAGTTGCAAGTGTGTATGCAATGTGAATTTAATATCTACGTACGAAAGCGAGAGTAATTGTGTGCGATTTGTATCCGTTAGTGGATGCTTAGGTGGCATTGAATTAGATTTTATTGCTTGTCAAGTAATTAATCGCTCCCAGTGGCAAGCGGAGCAAAGAATTGGGGAAAAGGGAAAGTGGGTGGACGGCGTGTGGCAAGGTAAGACGAAATGTAAGAAAGGCGAAAAATTAATTGCACTATTTAGGTGGATAATGTGTGGAGGCATGATAAAACAATTTTTTTTTGCCAAATGCTTGAAGTCGACATTAGTAAAATGTAATGTACTACATTGGGCAAAAATATTCCATGCTAAAGGGTAATTTGGAAATATCCTTTTTAAAATTGTTTGCAATCGATTAACACCGAAACCGAAATTTAACCGGATTTCGGTAACATTATCTGAAAGAGTGCATACTTGTGTATTTATTTGAAAGTAAAGTTTAGTTTTAAGTGAATTGCTTACTTAATATCTCGATGAAATTCTGTGTGGACTTTTAGCTATTATTTCCACCTGCGAGATTTTGAACTTTGGAACAAACACAATTGTCCCCTCGTTTGCATGCAACTTTCATGTGATGTAGTAGGGGCGGTAGAGCGAGTCTAAAAAATAATTGTGACATTAGGAGAATTTCAGATGCACTCGCAAAATTTTAAGCAATGATCAAAAAACTGAAAATCGGCATATTATATCAAAACACCGGTCATAAATTGGACAGTTTCCAATGGATTCTCATAACCTTATGTGTGTTGAAAAGCGAAAGGTTGTGCCTTTCCACGGCTTTTAGGAAATTTTTGTTAAGTTAATAACCATTGACTACGTGAACCAAAATGCTTGAGAAAAGACGAAAAAACTAGTTATGGTGGCTTTGGGTTAAAATTACAGCCTATACTTGTATTAAGCTCGTACCTAGTTTTTATCTTTATTTTTCCCTCTTAAAAAAGAGCTATTTCAGAATAGTAGTAATACTACTATTCTACTAGTATAAGTGAATACGAAAAAAGTATAACTTTGACCCAAAGTTAAATACTAGTTGTGTTTAGCTGGAGTAAAATCTTTTTGAGATTTGATTGCCCAATTTGGGCATGGTTGGAGAAAATGTTGATAATCCTTGTTTTCAAAGAGCTACGATTTCGCCACCCCCAGAGTACCGCTAACAATTTTCTGCCCTAATGTGACTGTACTGGAGATGCCAGATCGAAATAAAAAAAATCGATTATAGAATCGATTCAAATCGAAATAAAAATGATCGATGCAGGAAGGAATCATCAAAGAATTATTCGATCTCCGAAGATCGATTTATATATTTTGTCAAATAACGTATTTTACTTAATTTTTATAAAAAAACACAAAACAGCGATCTTACCAAACTTTTATTGTATGTACATTAGACTGATTCAAAAAAACCGAGTTTTTAAAATTTGTGTGCGATGCTTTTTATTTTATGCGGACGTTTTTTATTTTATTTTTTGTTTTTCACTGACTTTTTATTTCACTTATTAATCACCCTTTTAAAAAAAATTTAAAAATACTAATTAAGGGGTGAAAATTTTTTATGAAAATTTGCATAAAGTTTGGAATTACAGTTTTTGTTCTAGTATTAGCCATAATTTTACATAGAGTTACATACTTTCAAGAGGCTGACTTGAGAAGCTCTATAGTCGGAGGAGAAAGATCATTGAATTTTTTGGTTGTTGCTCTTTCAGGATACTTTTTTTTTGTTGTATCAGCCCCATATTCAAATTTCTTTAATTATAGATTTTCTGCGGCAAACCTTAGTTCAATATGCATCTATTGGGGAAAAATTGAAGGTCGATTCTCATATTTTTTGAATGATTCATGCATCGAATCTGAACTCAAAAATCGACAAAAAAGCTTCGATTTAATTGATTTAAAAACGAAATCTCCAGATTGTGCTAAAAATAAAAATCTAAAACAAGAAAATTAAGTAATTACATCGCATTTGAAATATTTTTTGAGACGTTTTTTCTCTGTTTAAAAGGAGGCGCTAAAAATGGATTAGGTAGTCATTGAATGATTTCTAAAATATCTATCAACATTTATAAACAATAAGTATTAGCTAAAAAAAATAAAATAATAATAAAGCCTTATATACTTAACACCTTTTCATTATTTTCGACATCAACAAAAGCTTTCTACTCAAGACACCGAAAATACCAAAAAGCACCAACGAAGCATGCAACTGTCTAATTTTCTTAATGGAAAACCTTTTCACAAACAAATCTGTCATTCACGATTGTATCGATCGAAGCATCGCAGCAATAAAATCAAATTAACAAGTCACTACACAGAATAATGCCCGACAAAGCTAACAACAGCCTTACATACTAACTATGTACTACTATCTAGCAACTGCATGTCATTTACACATCGGCATTACAGTGGACACATCAAAGAGTTGCATAATAAAAACCAATTGATGCACATAAAACAATTACATATCCATATGTGACGAATAGGAATTAAGACGCAAAGACCAGAAGTCAATAGCCAACACCAACTACACGTTGCTACCGAACGCGTGTTGCATTGATTGCGCCACAATGAGCGATGCATTCGACAACAAGTCAACCTTCATTGTAATCAGTTAGAAGATGCGACCGCAACAACGTAGGGGGTAGTGCGGCCATTATTTTTTGAGCTGCAAACGAAATAAAAAAGTAAAAAAAAAGGAAAACGAACACAGAAAACAGTCAACAAAAACGGCCATCACAAAAAGCATGCTGAGGTGGGCTTATGGCTATGAGGTGAGTGGCAAGGAGAAGGGACTAAGTACCACCAATACTGTTACAACAACACGCTGCAACTATGCTAAAAGTTTCGGCGCGCTTTAACCAATCACGCAAACGCGCTTAACTTCAAAGCTAATGAGGTCCAGTCCGACTCAACAAGAGGCACCAGTCAGACGCTGCAAAAGCGCTACGGCCGGAGGGGACGGAGCAGTTGCAGGGATTGCGCTGGTAAACTGATCATGCTTGGTTAATGCGCCAAGAATGCAGCACAAAACGGCCCGACTACGGCTATGTGATTGCTATGGTGAGTGATGATGATGATGTTGATGATTGTGCCACAGAGTTGTGGCTATGGTTGCCAACACTGTTTGTTTTTGGTTTATTATTAATGTTCTTTTCATTGGGGTCTGTCTCTCTTCGCTCATTCCGGCGCACAGCTCGATGAAGCGCTTAAGAGCACTCAACCAGAGACCACATGGGCACAAGCACACAATTTAAGCATAGCTTGGTACAAACTTACATTCGAAACAAACATTTATATATGTACATACATACTTACAAACGTATAAACTACCCAGTGTGTATCTATGTGCAAACATGATCAATTTTAATGCGTGTGTTCCTTACGTGTATCTACATAAGTATTCGTACATTAGTGTGCGTTAATAAATGACCAAGCAAAGTGGGCATTAACAAGACAAACCTCAAGATTCTCGCAGCGCTGAGGTGTGTACGCGCGCGCGCGCGCAGACTCGACTTGTCGGTGCGGAACTTCCAGGGAGGGGGAGACTGGAACTGAATCATATAACAACGTCAGGCCATTGGCCAAGGCGCTGGAACCTACAAACGATATACATATGTATGTACATATGTATACTATGTACTTATGTAAGAACATGCACATATGGTAGGAAGGTATGTAGTTAGGTATGTATGTATGTGGTTCGGGCGTGAGTGTGGGCACGCGGAATGCTGCCACCACAGATTCTCCTCTTTGTGGCGGCAAAGATCAAATATTTCCGATTGCGGCTGCTTCGTGTGGTGATTGTGATTGTGGCGGCGGTAGGTCGTAAAGGAGTAAAAAAAAAAAGAAGAAAATTAGTAGCGCATATGAAGAGGATTATATGGTGGATGAGAAGAATGACACGACAAAAGAATCGGAAGAAGTGAAATAGTGAGGTTGTGTAGAGGTATGAAGTGAATATAATAGTATGAAAGTTTAGGAAGTGACTTATTGTGGGCATATTGCTGTTGTTGAATGGAAAAGGCTATTCGAATAAAAGTACATAGCTACGTACATATCGTCGTTTAAAGTACAAAAACGCGTATCAACANTTACGTAGTTTTGAAGCAGCAGGCAAAATAAAAAATATTTAAAATGAATTAAAGTACAGTCAGCCTCAAAAATATTATTTACTTATATTTTCCTTACCAAATTTTTTATATTTTTTATAAAAAATAAAATTCAAACAACAGCAAAAACTACAAGAAGTAACTTTTATTGTTTTATACAGAATTCGAGAAAATGCAAGAAATTGTTATCGAAACTTTCAATTCGAGTCCCTAGAAAATTTTTGGGTATGCAGTTTTGTAGCTCATTTAATAAACTTCAAATTTCAAGTTGCTAAAAATTTTGTTGTTGATTTTTGAGATACTTTTTTCGCCGATAGTGTTGCCCATTTTTTTCCATATTACACATGAACTTGGCGAGAGCGTACATTCTAACACTCTTCGGGGAAAAAATTTTCACTGCTTTTTAGCAACTTGAAACTTGCACTTTTTATACTAAAATTTAAAGGGCTACAAAACTGCATACATACATACCCAAAATTTACTAAAAACGTTTTTAAAAAATCGGATTTAAAAATTTTAAATTTCGATGGAAGTTTTTTAAATTTTCCCGAGTTTGTATGAAATTAAAAAAAAAAAAAAAATAGGTTTGAAAATATATAAATAGATAAAATCGTCAAAACGTCAGGGTATGCATGTTTTCGACACAGGCTTTTCCATTTCCTTAGCTGAATTGATGCCCTTTCGACTGACATCTTGTTGGTCCTGGGCTCAAATCTTTTCCTTTTAATTTATTTTAAAAATGTTAATTTACGATTTTGTGATACTTTTTTGATAAAACTTGTAAATGAAAGTATTGATGAATAACTGACTTCCAAAGTAGTAGATTTTTTGCTTTTTATGACGACGAGAAATATTTCCAGCAAAATTGAAACTACGCGTCAAAACTTAACCATCGAAAAATGTTTTAGAATGGCCTGTGTTGCAAGTGTTCTTTCTCTCAATTTTACTTCCTATTTTCGTTTAGTCTTTCTCTGTTGGACATACTGGAAATGCTGTTGAACAAAGCAAATATTGAACAGAAAAGGCTTTTTATCATTTGAAAAAATGTAAAAGAAAAGTTGTCTAAATTCAAACGTTGAAGATAGGGTTTTTCATTGAAATTATGTTTATGTGTAAATACTAAATATGTACATATGTATGTATTAGGGATGTTAATCCCGGGATCCCGACCCGGATGCAATAACTACTTATTTTGTGCAATAATTACTTATTTTTTTAAAAACAGTTGCCACCTGATAAAACAATTTAATTCAAATTATTTTAAAGTTTCACTAGTATTGAAAAGGCTTTATTTCTTAATTATGTGTATGTAAATCGGAGTGTTGCCATCTGTTTCAAAAGGCAATTTCGGCTTTTATAAAGATAGAAAATTGAAATGTATATCCTGAAATGGATGTCAAACGAAAGAGGTTGTGGTTTAAAAAAAATTTTGCAGAGGGTTGCCACCTTGTTACAAAGTTCGATTAAATATAAACATTAGGTAAATAAATAACTTTAATATGAATATATGTATGTAAATTAAAATTTCTTTGAGCAGACCTTATTTCCAAACTGCATGCAGGGGGGCTGCCACCTGAGTTTATAATTAAAGTCAATTTGAATTAAGAGTATTAGATAGGTGAAATATACATCACAATACAAGAGTCGGAAGAAAAAGTTTTACGAGGTTTTGGTTTAAAAATAATTTGAACAGTCGAAAAAAGTTTAACAAGGCTTTGGTTTTAAAATATTTAGAATAGGGTTGCCACCTGTTTTCAAACCAGAATTTAATTAAAGTATGCATAAGTGAAATGAAATGTTAAAATATGACGTGAAACGAAGGTGGTAAGATATCCTTAGTTTGAATAATTAGAATATTAGAGAGAGTTGCCACCTGTATACAAAATTAACTCAAATTACACTGGAACACAAATTTTAGTTTGGTTTTTGTTCTCCAGACGCCACTATTTAATTTCCATGTAGAATTGCCTGGTGATTCCGAAAATCGAGTTAATTTTTATACCCGAGCGCACTTGTGCACAAGGGTATTATAACTTTGTTCACATAACGGTTGTTTGTAACAGGCAAAACGAATCGAGATAGATATAGACAAATGTATACATAAATGATCAGGATGAAAAGAGAAATCGATTAAGCGGTGACTGTCTGTCCGTCCGTCCGTCCGTCCGTCTGTCCACCCGTCTGTGCACACGATAACTCGAGTAAAAATTAAGATATCTTAACGAAACTTGGTACGTGTACTTCTTTCGGGTGTAGGACGGATGGTATTGAAAATGGGCAAAATCGGACAATAACCACGCCTACCTCCCATATAACGGTAATTTTCAGAAATACGAAAACGGCGATATTTTAGTGACTACTGAAGATTATTCACAATAAGTTTTAGACAAAAAATAAGAATATTGTAAATTTTTGTAAAATGGGCGTAGCCACGCCCACTTATAGTTACATGTGCATAGCTTGGTAACCGCTGCATCAATTTCTTCCAAATTCGGCACAGTTGTTGGCCTTGATATAACATTCGAAATGGTCGAATAGTTTGAAAATTGGTGAATAACCACGCCCACATCCCCTATAACGGTAATTTAGAGAAATACGAAATCTTCAGTAAATATTAAAACTAATTTATTCAAAATTGATGCGTGCAACAATTCTTTACCAAGAAATACGGTTATGATAAAGTTTTGGAAAATGGTCGTGGCACCGCCCACTTATGATCACATATATGTATCTCGGTAACCGTTCGACCAATTTGTACCAAACTCGGTGTGGTTATTGTGCTTGCCACATAGAAGAAAAAGGTTGAAAATTATTGAAATCGGATTAAAACTACGACCGCTTTTCATATAACGGTAAATTTCAGAAATGCTTCAAACTTCAATATTTCGAAATTTAAGGGCCAGTTTACTCAAAATTGATACACCCCGGCTTACCATCTAGCGGTAGCTTTCGGAAAGGTGAAAAACATATATGTATTTAATACTTGCGCCGGGTATTTAATGTTCGGCTCCGCCCGACCTTAGACTTTCTTACTTGTTTTTCTATGGATACATTTCGAGATATTTTCAATTTACCGTTATTCAGCTCAAAACAAAAAGTGGTTTCACTTAACCACGTATATCTTTCAAATCAATTTAACAATCTTAAAAGGATGTACGCCAAATCAAAGCTAATGAAATTCTCCATAAACTATATATACATCACTTTCCGATAGGACTTATAGTTTCGGACAAATTAATTAATCATTCAAGGTTTGGGTATTTTTTAATGAAAAAATAAAAAAAATTTAACAGAAGAAAAATTTAAAAAATAACAGTTTCTGTGCCAAATTTTTGCATCTGTGCTAAAGCCCGTTCTGTTACAAACAAAAATCAAGTTACTACTGAAAAAAATCGATGAATAAATAAAAAATTATGAGTGGTCAAATGAAAATGTGCAAAGATTTTTTGTATGAAATATGAGCAGAAAAGCGTGTTACCTAGGTGTACGTGGCGTATGAGTGACATCACAATACGTCCTCCACCTCTATTTACGTTATTTTAAACATTCACAATTTTAAACGTCGTAACACGTATTTTCTAAACAATTGTAGTTAAAATTTTCTTAAAAAATAATAGTGGCAGTCCATTTTCTTCCATTTACAAATTTTGTCGAGTATTTATACTTTGTATGGAAGAAAATGCGCAGCACCGTCAACAAAATTTTTTCCAAAATCAACTCTATCTTACAGCTACTCGAAAATTGCACTTTATTATACTAAAATTGAATGGTCTACAAAACTGCATATCCGAAATATTTCTACAAATATGATTACCTTATTCACTGCACGTCATTATTATAGCATATTCTTTTTTGAATTTTTTTTTTAATTTCTATAAAATATTAAAATCGGATTTACACGAAGAATTTGCTATACTTTTTTAAAAAATTAATGAATATTAAATAAACAAAAGCAAAGCTGTAAATACTAAGGATTAAGAGCCGGTTACTCAATGTCTGGTTAACACTTATCTGCGGTTAAACATCTTTATCGGCGTCTTCGACTCCATGCATACAACAGTGAGTCGGTAACGTCGATAATTATGTTTAACCGGAGATTAGTGTTAACCAGACATTGAATAACCGTCCCTTAGATGGTGGGCTATACAAATGACGTGGAGCGTGNTTAAAGCATTTTAAGACCAAAAATTATAAGTTTTATCTTTTAATTACTTTAAAAATGAGCGTTGCCACCTATTTGGTTAAGATCGTCAAAAAGTTGTTTGTCATTTACAAAAAAAAAAAACGTCAAACATGCTATTCATTCATGTCTGTCTCGGAAGCGAAGCTTTATAGATATATACAAATACATATGTAGATATAGCCAACGCAATTTCATTCATTATTTTATATCGCCAAGCATACATTTGCATGCATACATATTTAAATATATACATACATACATATGTCTGCTCAATCAGACGTCCTCTCGTTTAACTATCAAGTGACATAAAAAATCACAGTCAAGTAATTTAGTAATTCAGTAGCGGATAATAAATACTCTGCATGCGTTAAAATGATTATGCTTATTTCCCATGTCATTTCATACAATAATGCCGCACTGCCATTCTGTCGTCGTCGTCGTCATCGTCGTCGTCTATGCCATTAAAAAGCGTAAGCCGGATGGAGGCGAAGCAGTGTCTGCTGTGTCGCAGTGTGCCAGCGGAAATACCAAATGGGTGGCGTTAAATGTCACAGTGAACAGTGAGCTCTGTCTACGTATCCCTTCTTCTTCTTCATATCCAAATGATCTTGGCGGCGGTAAAGACGCACAAAAAGGTCCAAGATCGAATTAACAAAGTGGTGACTTGCAAAAGTTTCAATAAATTACTTTTGTCTACTTACTTTGCTGTATGTTTTGTTGTTGTTGTTGTTGTTGTTGTGGTTTTTTTGTTTAACCACTGTGGAAGCACGCCTTTATGCATTGGGTGACACTGGCGTCGGCGCAATATCATTAGCATGACGCTTGTGCTTTGACATTGCGTGCTTTGCACAAATACTAAATATGCGCACAATTAACGTTGCGCTCCATCATCGGCACCGCCAGAAAAGGCCACAAAACCCATGATGGAGAGCAAAAGTTACGGCTCGCTTGCTATGGCAAATTTGTTTCGTGGAAAAATGCATGCAAACATTTTTGGCGCTTTGAAAATGAGGCAGCGCCGATTTTAAAACAGATGTACCTACATACATATGTACATATGTACATACTTAGAGACATCCTGCCTGCTTAAAAATTTGCATGGCTGACTGCGAAATGCTAATAAGGCAATTTAATAAACAGGCTATAAAAGCAGAAAGCAGTTTTTTGAGTGAAATAATTTGCTTTCGTTCCCAACGGAGCCCAGCACCGAGTCCTGCTACTATACATATGTATGTACATATATGTATTTACAAAAAAGTGACTACTCAAACATTGACAGCAGCGCCTTTATAGGTACTCATAATCACTCTCAGGTTAAGATGTTCAAACACAATTGCTATCCTAAACTCCACAACCGCAACAGACTCGTAGCGCAGCGGACGCAATTTTAAATAATTGCTCTACACACATACATACATACATATGGCGCTGGGCGCATCCTATGTATTTAAAATTATTTGCGCCACTGAAATCCCCATTCGAAAACAATGCAGCATTCATTTAAAACAATTTCGATTCGGCAGCTAACAAATAAAGCAATCAACATTACAAGCAACAATAACAATAACGCTAACAAAAAGAATCAATGTTCCCGTCAATTTCTCACACAATCAGTTTCATTATTTCTTTCATATCCTTCACAAATTTCCTATGCTCATCTGGCTGCCCGCACGTCCGTCCGTCCGTTCGTCGGTATTTTGCTTGGGTTAAGCCTTTGTCCATCAACATTACGTCATGCGAGTGTTATTAGAAGCCAACAGCAATAAAGGCACTCAAACAAAACACACACGCTTGCTTCTGACATTTATTAACGTCAAAATAGTAGCCGCGCCCACAACGTGGGAGTCAATTTTAAAAGGATCGCGCGCTGCTGGTTTATGAGAGAGCTCAGCGGCACTTGGGAATACGTACGTACTTGTCAAAGACGTGTGAATGGAAACGTCAAATAAGCACTCAAGAAGGATGCAAACAGACATATGCAAGCGTATTAGTTCATACATACATACACTTTATATATAGTGCTGAACACACCAACAGTGGCTGACATAAATATGGGCACACCTTAAAACGAGTAGTTACAAGCTGTGCTCTGTTTTGCTTGATAAAGTTACGTAAATATATGTTTAGAGGATTCGACACTCGAGAAAATAATAGTGGGAAAACATACATTACATACAATCTTATGGTACTCCGCGAACATCCTTAAAATATTTTCTCCTTAAGAAATTTTACGACATATATACAAGAATACTACTAGTTGCATCAGAGGCCAATACATCTAAAATGAGCTTGCAATGTAGTAGCGGGAGTCTGCTCTGAGGAACTCGGCGTCGTTCTACATTCTACGTCTAGGAAGGTCTATATATCTTAGAAACCTCTAAATTACCAGGTCATCGAAGGCAATCAGAGAGCTGATGAATTGTCCAATGGGGCCTATTTGGATGAATCTGAAGCTGTCACAGCTCATTTTAAATTATCGTCAAAGGGGGAACAACTAAAAAAACACAAGCAGTTATGTATATGTATTTCCTATCAGATTTTTGAGCTGTGCCTCTTTTGAAGAGCGTGTGTGATACACCATCCCGTTCCCTTGGGGTAACTAAGGGACGAGGCGGGAAATTGGTCAATGAGCCGCGAAGAGTCGTTAAAGCCACTCCTTGATGCTCATTTTTCTTTCAATTCCTCCCCAGGATAAATCTCCGTTGAGAAAATGCGCTTCCTCTCCGACCTTCTGGACGATCGCCACATGGTTTGTGCGATGAATTCGTTCAAACCCTTCAAGTTGCTGGGGACCGATGGCATCATACCTGCGCAGCTGCAAAAGGCTCCAGAGATGTTGTAGAATTGGTTGGGTCCTATTTATGCGTACTGCGTAAAGATGGGGTACATCCAGGATCAGGGTTGCGTTCCTATCGAAGGCCGGAAAGGGTTCTCACGTTCCCCTAAAAACGCTAAAGCAACCTGCATATAAGAAACAGGATTCCTCGTCACTATCTTTCAAAATCTGAGCAGGCTTATTGCAATGGAAGGCCGGTGGATACCGCCCTGAATGCATTAGTAAAGTGGATTATGCAGTAGGGGCCTTCCTCGACATCGAGTGGGATTTCAATATTGTCACTGCGGAGGCAATAGCCAAGTCTATTCATAATCTGGTAGTTTAAACCAACCTAATTAGGTTTATCAATAGCTCACCAGAAATGGAGCAATTAGGAAAGCTTCTGTCCCCATGGGGTCACTCTTGAACGGCTGGGCTTCGTGTAAACTCAGCAAGCGCTGGAATAACGCTAGTACATCTGCAATTGCCAGATCATTCTGGCCTCGCTTGGACCGGCAGCGGTCAAAGGCGATTGTCCGATTGTATTCACGGGGTAAGACTAGGACTTTCAAGAGGAAGATTAGGTGTAATCATCTCCGCACTTTCTATTAGAATGTCCAGCCTTCGCGAGGCTGAGATGGCAACATTTTGACTCGCACTTCTTAGCTTAACCCGAGCTCTCGAGCATCGAAATCAGTCACATCTATTCGAAATTTCGTCAACGGCTCGTGGCTATTCGCCGCCTAAATTTATGATAACCGCTCAGTTGTTCACAAGGACCATAAAGGACGTTCTCGTAATCCAAGTAATCGTAATTTCTTCTCCGGAAGGAAACCATATACACACATTTATGTTTTATTTCCTTAGTATGATGGTAAGTTTGGTAAATAGGCGGGTCTATTCTGAACAACTGCGATTCTCTTTCAGCGTTG
>NW_016172301.1:0-13249 GCF_001687245.7 Rhagoletis zephyria | reverse complement strand
CGTGAATTGTTGGTGAAAATGTTGGACCAAAAAGATTCAATAAAATATAAAAATTTTGGGCGGGACGAAGTTCGCCGGGTCTGCTAGTGTTAAATAAATTACTCCAATATGGGTATCAATCGAAATGGTTTTGAATAAACATTTGGGAGGGTTGCCACCTGTTTGAAAAGTCGAATTTATTTAAAGAAGTGTTGTACTTAAAATACTATGCAACAATTAAAATATTTTTGAGGAGCTTGAAGGGAGTGGCCACCTGTTTAAAAAGTTAATCTAAAATTACACTCTGCGACAGCCGAACCCAGCCCGTACTTTATTAACATTTTCTGAATGTCTACCCATCCAGTAGTAAAACGCTCGATGGATTTGCAAAAGTTAGCTCGTACTTTTATTTTATGGCCTACTAAAGTTTTCATATCTCGGCCTAAGTGGTTTTCAAAAAAGTCGAAAAAATAGTTAAAATAAATGTCTGAGCGAAATTAAAGGTCAAGACATATCTATTAAAATTTCTTGGGAAATATTTTCGTAGAACATTTTAACCCATTATCTCCCGCCTAAAACGGTCATATTTGACCCTTACTTCAAGAAATCTCGCAAAAAGCAAAGTTGGCAGATCGTTTATGGATTGATATATTAAAAAAAAATATTCTCCGGAAAATTTTACTAGGGGTCTTCTCAGGCAAAAGCTTCATGCTACTAACGTAAAAGCCTCTAAAAATTTAAAATAAAAAATCAACAAAGAAACTAGTTTTTTTATAAAGAAAACTTTAAATTGAATTTGGAATAACAGTTCCTTCTTGGCACAGATTTTTTGTTTTTATGCATCAGATCGAAAAACATGTATTTTTTTCTTGAATCCCTAAGACAAATGGAGTGCCACACACAGTGATGGCAAATTTAGTCAGAAAGANTATAAAAAAAATTTTTAATTGAATTTGGAATAACAGTTCCTCTTGGCACAGATTTTTTGTTTTTAAGCATCAGATCGAAAAACATGTATTTTTTCGTTCCTTGAATCCCGAAGACAAATGGAGTGCCACACACAGTGATGGCAAATTTAGTCAGAAAGAAAAAATTTGAAGAGTTGATTTTTTGGAAATAAAGATGAAATTCGATTTTTTCTGGAAAAATTCGATTTTATCCGAATTTTAGCAACACAAAGTTCGATTTCAAAAGTTTGCCATTTTGGAGCTAAAATTCGATTAAAATTCGAATATCGAAGCTTCGAATATCGAATTTACCCATCCCTACTAAAGATGTGCGCCGNTTACTGCTTCCTTTAGTAAGGGGATGGAAATGGATTAGAAAAGGATTAGCGCCAAGAGCCATTTAACAGTAGTAACAGTTTTTTTTTTTTTTAATTTTGTCGTTATTGCACAGGATCATCGATGTATAATTATTTTCAATAAAGATTTTTTTTTAATTTACCCAAACGACGATATGCTTCTATGTATATACTACATAACTTACCAATTGTATTAGGAAAAAAGACCAACGTACGTATGACTTATCCTTAAATAAGACCGAGCAATTTAATGACCTCGACGCATGGCGACGTAGTGAGCGATCTACTAAGTAGTATTCAAACCAAATTATTCTGAATATTAATAAAAATAGATTAGCGCTTACACTAATGTTAGTGTTTGGCCGAGCTTCTCCTCCGATTTGTGGCGTGCGCCTTGATGTTGTCACTCAAAGGGGAGGGACCTACAGTCCGAACGGCGATTGTATTTTTATGAGAAGCTTCTTTCATGGCAAAATACACTCGGAGGCTTGCCATTGCCTATATTTCTATATTTTGTTGCAATGTTGCTTTGGCCAGGGCTTGAACTCAGGCGATTTTGCTTTTTTCTGCCTTTTCCTGCCTTTTTCGCTATTTTATTTTGCCTTTTCCAGTCTATTTCGTAATTTTATTTTGCCTTTTTTATAGGTTTTTGGCTCCTAAAAATCCGTTCCCTGCTTATAACTAAAAGTGATGGACACACATACATACATACTTAACAGACTCAGTTTGAACTTGCCTAACTGTTCAGGTGATGAAAGCCGACTCAGTATGGCGCAATTTGTAGGTGTGCCCTGAAATAATATCTCTTAACAGATAAATGATATGCTGTCTTCGTCGGAAAATTCTGCTGATTAAAATAATCAAATGTCATACCTCTCAATTAGACTGCAATTATTTTTAATTATTTAAAACGCATCGCTACTAATATCACTGGCGATTTGTTTCTTTTCATCGTATTAAGATGGAAGAAATATCATTTTGTAGGCAAATTATCTAAATACTTGCAATGGGAAGTACTACGCTGCGACTAATCAATTTCCCGTTATCGATTGTTATTGTTTTGTTATTAAGTGTAATCAAACGCATGGCTACATGGCGTATGAGTAACAAAATTTCCTGCTCATACTTATTGAAGTTCGACAAACTAGTGACTAGTCTTTTCAGACCGTCTGAAACCGGGTTTTCATGGACGAGAGGGGAAGAGAGAAGTATTTTACCTCAACAATTTCAGACCAAGAAAAATGCGGTATGACTTCGGTCTGACAGACGGTCTGAAAGGACTAGTGTATCCAGGCACATTGCATACAAAAAATGAATCACTTAATTAAACAATCGATAACGCGAAAGTGATAACGAGATTTTTTCCATCTTGATAATATTAGGTTCAGACAGAAATTTAATGCATCAATTAACCGTTTAGCTGAGCTGCCGCTTTTCGTTGTTCACATACAGTCTGCTGCTCCATTAGCTACCGAGATGGAAAAGTTGGTACAATCGTACCTTTATTTAGTAGTACATTCGGTACAAACAAACCATTTTAGGTACATTTGGAACATAGCCAAATAACTTTTCAGGAAATTAGTTCTTATTTTTATTCACATTTCAACGCATTTTGTTGGCGAGTTGCTCAATAGGCTCCCTTCAAACACGTGTACACACATATGTATATGTAGTAATACAGTGACTCAAACAAGTGTTCACATGTGATTTTTTTTTTTATTCACAATGCTTTTGAAGTCAACATTGTTGTGTTATTTTTTATAAAAATGTTGTCCATGCTTTAACTGAATCCATAAGTTTCAGACTTTTTACGACCTTTAGAAAAATTCAACACGTGTTTATCAAAATTTCGAACTTTTTAATTTGAACCTTTAGAACATGCAATTTTATTGCTAATTTTTTTTATAAGAAATTGATATTTGTTTGGAAAAAAGTGGTAAAATCCGTCAACAAAAAAACAAAATTATTCAAAATCAACATGAATTTTTACCCGCTTGAAACTTGCATTTTAATATAAGTCTAAACTTGTATAGGCCATAAAACTGCATGTCCAAAAATGTTCTAGAAATTCTGATTAAAATGTTTGAAATTTTGATGAAAATGTATTTAGTTTTTCTAAATTTTGAAACGTTTATTTATGTACATAATACATGGTTTGGTTAAATCATTAAAAAAAATATTTTTATAAAAAAAATACATCTAGATTCTGGTTTTCAGAAATTTTCTGCAGCAAAAATTATAACCAAATCCTTCTGAACAGAACTAGGCTTGGATTAATCGTTTTATCTACTTCAGTAAAAATATAATTTTCTCAAACACTTACAACATGTATTAAAAAATAACTTTGTTTTACAGCATGCTTTTAGGCGCTTTCCCCATCGGCGCCAAATCCGGTGCAAACTCAACAAACAACAATAAAAATGGCAAATGCAGATTTTTATTGCTATGCAGTGGATATATTTTATTTTTGGTCTTGGGAGCTGCAATGTTTTCAGCGATAGAAGCACCAAAAATCGACGCCATCTCGAAGCGTGTGCAAAGTGTTCGTAATCAGTTTTTGCAAAATAATGCTTGCTTAAATGGTAAGTAAAACAAATGAGGTTGGTTTTTATCTCATCTTTAAAATACGAGCTTTTTTTGGCCAGGAAGAATTTTTTTCTGACAACCTTTTTATGATAAATCGAAAGAAATAAATTTTGTAAGTCTCGTAGTTCAAAAAAATCTTTGTACATACTTTTAAGGATACTTACAATTTCCTGGTAAACAAAACGTTTAAAGTTCTCATTTTCATTGTTGGCGTTTCCGACAGGGTAGGAGTATGATATACTGTAGAACGATTTTCCGTCATCCCTTACCAAATTTGGTTTGGAGACAAATCGGTTTCAGCGTTGTGCCATATTCAGTGTAATTTAAAGCCCTTACAATACTTTACTCATACGCCCCACAATACCATGTATTATTTTGACTCATTTATTTATAACACAATGCAACATTACTCAACACCAGTCCGTAGCTTTCGAGGCGTTTTCTGAATATATAGGAGTTACATTAGTTTTTGACTCGAAAGAAAGTCAGGTTATTCACAATTGCCTGGTTATCAGGTTATGTGGTTATGTGGTTATATTTTTTATTCAGTTTACAACAATAAAATACACTACACAATAGTGAGTTTCAACCAGATAACCTGATAACCAGGCAAGTGTGAACAGCCTCAGTGCTTTTTCGTTTTACATGAATAAAAAACAAATATTTTGAATTTTAAGAATGTAATATAAGAATATTCTTTTAAAGTCATTACTGAGTTTTTAAGTTTTATGGTTTTGAATTGGGCTGCCAATGTGCCCCACACGAAAAGATAGTCACAACAGCATATATGTATGTAGATTGGCATTAGCACGGGATTACACTTTTCAATGTCAATACGAAGAAATTATGTAAAAATGTTAAGTATGGGGTCGTGGAAAGGAAAATTCTTACAAGTAAAATATGTATGTATGTATTTACGAGGGTAGTTTCATAAGATATTGACTTTTTAACTTTAAATACAAGCAAGCTCCGCCATTTAGTTTGTATTTGACATTTATTAAAAGTAGACAATCTTGTGAATTTCTGCAAAACTGAAAAAAGTGAATTTCATGCGTTCATTATAACTTGGGCTACGAAATTATTGCAGCATTTTGTCGAAATTTAGCCTCTTTCAACCATTTTCTAATTCCAAACTCAGAGAAATGAGTCGGCAGTAAGAGATTTGGATCCAATAAAGAGCTAATCATTCAAAAAAAAGTGTTTCGACCATGGTAAAAAAAAGAAGGTAGTTTCACCCAATTATTTTTTTTCCAGCCATATTAACTGTTGCTTTATAATTGTGCTATCAAGGCGAATTAACATAAGGTGGTGTTGTTTCATCAGCTGTGAGGGGCGTTTGATTGTCAAAATTTTGTATTTCGCTAGTGAGTGAAAACGTGAGAGTGTTTGTATTTTCTGTCGCTCATTTTCATTCGGCGAAGAATAGCTGAAATTTGACAATGGCTCGCTAAAAGCAAAAACAAAATACAAATAATTTATTTGTTGAATCGATACCACCTTATATGTAATCGCTTTGTGCGCTCCAATTAAATTTATTTAAAAAAAACCTTAAATATAAAAAAAATATAAAAATTAGAAACGCATTCAAAGGCTGTTGTAATTTGATTGGAATTCGATTTAAATTAAACAAACCACTATCAGATTTAACCGCTGGGGATAACGCCCTTGAAAAAGGAAACTTTCCGTTGTACTAATACCGGCATAGCAGCACGCACGACTTGAAGACTCCCGGCTGCACCTCTGTACTAAAACCTCTCCACGAACCACAAACCACTCTCCCCGTGGAACTGCCATTCAAGGTTTACTTCAAGGCGCTCCTTACGTATTATGACGGCTACTTAGATGCTCAGCTCGTCCTAAATCTACATGGATGCGTTTGGCATGAGCACATATCTTTTCCCAGTTCCCACTTGAAGCTAACATATAATCCAGTACGTCGCACAGTGTATCATTTCCATATTCTAGAAAAGATTAATTACATTATTTTATGTCGCCAAATTTCAAAACAACGTCAAGAATGTTTTTAGAAATGCCTGATAAAGATAAAGCAATAACAACTAAAAAATTTAAATCAAAGTGTATGGCGGGACGGGGTTTGATTTGGAATATTACTGAGCGCAATAATATTTAAACGTGTATATTTGAAACTGAATCTCACTGTTTAATTTGTCGGTGTTATGTGATTTATGCAACAATTGCTAAAATATCATTTTGGTCTTATTTTTTTAGGTATGATCTTTTTAATGAATATACATTTTTGGGAATTTAGTTAAGTAGGACTGATTATTTCATGTTGAAGTAAAACGATGTTGGCTTAGATTTATTTTTATCAAATTATTATTTTTATTAGACCCGAAAACTCGTTATCCGCCACTATTCGATAAAGTTTGTATCTCAGTTTATTTGCCACTCCTCTTAGATTTTAAACAACATAATTTTAGCTGCTGGAAAGTGCAGGTTTTCATGAAATTTTCTTTTTTCTGGCCTACTGGGAATTTCATTTTCTTCGAGTAATTCATTTGCATTTTATCTCTACCGAGAAAAATTCTTGTATTTTTGCTTTGAATAGATTAAGCCTGATTCATTACATTTGTAATGGTATCCCATTTTTGTAAATAGAGCAAGAAATATTGAACTTATAACGGAGTTTTGTTGACCTAACTTGACTTTTTTATCGATATTTTCCACGCCCATAATTAAAAAAAAATATATTTATTTTTAAGTCCATTTCTGTCAGTTTATAATTCCTTGTTATATGGAAATTCTAAATATAAATATTGGGAATTTTAGCCTTTGTAGTTAGTTAAATATTTCAGTTTTTGCATTTTTAAAAATTGCATTTATATAATAGGGTGGCATGACAGTAACTATAAACTACCAATTTTTTGTAAAAAGCTTCGCCTATCTTATAACGTACCTTGTGCAAAATTTCATTAATCTATCTTCAATAGATTTCGAAATACAGAATTAAAAGCAGCTAGATGGGTCAAATCTTACACTGTGCGTCGGTGCCCTGCAGAATGTTTCGTATTATATGTTTCACTTTTTTCCTCGTTCCTGTGCACTTAGAACAGTACGGGGATATGTAAACTGTAGTCTCCATGATGCCCATTCAGCCATTTTCATTGCTAGTGATGAGCTGTGGGACCCCCTCCCTGTTTCTGAGTCGTCCCATCATCTCTGCCAGATTTCCATAGAACCTCTCTTCGGTAGCTGTTATTATTTCGCGTTAGACCATCGTTATTCTCGGACAGGCGATTATATATTCTTTTCCTCTCTTGTACCTCAGAAATTTTACGGGATCCGCAAACAGCTCTCAGTGCACTTAAGCGATACACACACTGAGGGGAAAAAATGTAAAATCAAATAAAAACTTATTTAAATCAAATGAAAACGAGTTCAAAATTAGTGTATAATAGAAATATTCACTTCAAATACGCCCATCTTAAAATGAAGTATTTTGCACTTCGCGGATGCTTTTTCGTAATACATACGAAGAAAATCAAAACAGGTGCTATTCAGCAAGATTGCTTTCGTTTGTTATTAGTTAGTAGTTAGTATCAATGAACATTGACTCAAAGAACAGGTCAGAAAAATTTAGAATCAAAAAAAGTCAGCACTTTTATGCCGAAAAATTGAACAGCACCTTTAAAAGAAAAACTTCTCATCTGCTTCCGAATAGCAGAGCTATTGGAATGTCTTCTAATACAGCTTCCAAAGGTAAAGTCTTACCTAACTGCCCGTCTCCACAGGATAAAGTTTAAATCTTGATACATATGTTAGAATATAAATAGCCAATGGAGACCGCTCATTGCCCCTCAAGAGCAATATATATCAGAGCTTATATCTTGCCATCTATTGCCGGTAATTTGGTAGTTTGACAGCTACATTTTCATTTGCAGGAAAACTTCGTGGCGGCAACACTATTGATATTTTTATATAAAAGCAAAAATTGAACTGTTAAAATATTTGTTATTATGTAACGGGTGATTTTTTTGAGGTTAGGATTTTCATGCATTAGTATTTGACAGATCACGTGGGATTTCAGACATGGTGTCAAAGAGAAAGATGCTCAGTATGCTTTGACATTTCATCATGAATAGACTTACTAACGAGCAACGCTTGCAAATCATTGAATTTTATTACCAAAATCAGTGTTCGGTTCGCTTTACGTCCGATTTATGGTCTACATAATCGACCAAGTGAGCAAACAATTAATGCGATTGTGACCAAGTTTCGCACTCAGTTTACTTTATTGGACATTAAACCAACCACACGAATGCGTACAGTGCGTACAGAAGAGAATATTGCGTCTGTTTCTGAGAGTGTTGCTGAAGACCGTGAAATGTCGATTCGTCGCCGTTCGCAGCAATTGGGTTTGCGAAACACATTTCGAACCGAACACTGATTTTGGTAATAAAATTCAATGATTTGCAAGCGTTGCTCGTTAGTAAGTCTATTCATGATGAAATGTCAAAGCATACTGAGCATCTTTCTCTTTGACACCATGTCTGAAATCCCACGTGATCTGTCAAATACTAATGCATGAAAATCCTAACCTCAAAAAAATCACCCGTTAGTTGTATGTAAAATATCATATGTTTTTAATTTTTAAGTGCTTAAATCCGGCAAAAATACGTTTTAGAAGCTATCTTACAAATGCTTGTATCAAGATATAAAAAGCCCACACAAATATTGCCACTGATATAATTGATATCTAGCGACCATAGGGACGGCTGGACAGCAATAAATTGTATGCTGTGGAGACGGCCAGTAAGAGCTCCTCATTTTGCCGGCTCGTCTTATGTTGCCTATGTTATGTTGCCTATGTTTTGCTGTAAGATTTTACCATTGCAATTCAAACTCTCTTTCATCTTGGCTGCTAGAATTTCGAAAAATTAGTCTCATTACTCAAAAATTTCCAGCTAGAAATTTTTTTTCCAATATTTCTACAAAATCAATTTTTTTCTCAGATCACTAAAAATATGAAAATTATTTATAGAAAAGGTAGCATTAAAAAGCCACAAAAAAACACGAAGCCTAAACTTGCGAGGCTAGAGAAAAAATGTAATTGCTAAATCTAGCCTCAAAAGGGCTAACCTGGTTACACTGGTGCGCACACGTGATGTTTAAAAAATCTGTTCTCCCGGTAGTTTCTTGTGTAATGGGGAGAGCGGAATTTCGTTATTGCAATAATCTCAGCTTTTCAGTTAAAGGTCAGATGCAAAAGTAGATTATGAAAAGAGCACTAGGGTAAACTAGAAACAGTTTCTTTCTTATCTTTAAGCACACTCACAAGCAAGATAGTTTAAATTATTACACATCTGGCTACATATATATCTCAAAGATTAATATCTTATGATCGTCATTTACACAACCAAACGGCTGAAAAGATAGACAGCACTGTGCACAATGTGGGGTTTAGAATACGCCTAAATCTTAATATATATTAGCATGTACATACATGCACTTACATACATAAATACATAAATACATACATACATATATGCACATACATATATATGTATGAATATTGTGTAGAAAAAAATTTAGCTGTATAGTAAATAGTTGATACAACAACAATTGAAGCATTTTCTTTTGCTACTCAAGTAGTTATGTAAACATAGATATGTATGTATGTATGTATGTATAGTACATACTTATGTATATAAACAAAAGCGAAAAAGTGCAACGCGCAGCAAAATTCAAGCACAACCACAATTAAAGTGATCAGCGCACATTTTAAATCTCTGATTCCAGAATTCAGTTGATGAGCAAGCGACCGACGGCTAAGATTAATAAACCGCAAGTTAGACTTTCATTTAAAAATTAAATTCAGAAATGTAGTAGCAAATGAACAGCAACCCAATAAAGTATTGCCTTTGCTTTCACTATTAGTGGAACTCTAAAAAAATTTCATAAAAAAAGTGTACGTGCGTGGGAAAAAAGTAAATCCACGTTGGTGTCAAATTTCGTCGGTGTGATTATGCATAACATCAATCTAAATCGTGCCCTGTAATCATTTATGTTGTCATAGAGTACACAAGCATTTAACCATCTACACATTTACTTACACCAAATGCACACTTCAACCCTTTTGCGAGAATATCTAGTTAGTCAGAAAAAAAAGGTTAATAACGTGTCAAGACACTTAAGCACTGTTCATATTGGCATGTCACGTGCCGCTACTCCTCACTAGTTCATTACTACCACAAGCGTCAATGTAATGATGCCTTCGAAAGCTTTTCGTTTTCGACGCAATGGCTACGAGGATCTGGATAAGTGCAATCAATCATCAGAGGAAAGTCTGCCTCGCTTAGCGTGCTCTGAGAGTCGAACACAAGCGACAGCCGTTACAGCATTTGGTCAACGAAATCAACCAAAACATCGCATTTTCTCAATTTCCGACACGGCATTAAATCTTACGCCAGCGGCGACATCTAACACCAAACACCATCCAGCACCTGCAAGCAGCCTGACCCAACAGCAATCGTCGTCGTCGTCGCCGTCGCCACGTTGCGCCCTCCGCAATCAATCAACGCAGAGTCTCAATAATGGTATTAGCCTTGGTTCAATTGTGCTGGTGCGTTCACATGGCACTTGCACCGCACAAGACTGTGGCGAAGGCGCTGGGCAAAGTTGCTCCAGCTTTAACCTTGGATACCATCATGTCACCAAGAAGCAAAGTAGCGATGCCGCCGCCAAAAAGTGGGAATGTGGGCGCAAGCAAAATATTCGTTTACTTTGCTTTACATTCTTTTATTGTGTTTACTTAGCAATTGGCAGTGTTTGCTTTCAAATTGTGGAAACACCGGTCGAAGGGGAATTGCGTACTGCTGTGCGTTTGCTGCGCGCCAACTTCCTGCAAAAGTATCCTCAAATACCGGGTAAAGTTTTATTATAAAAAAGTATTTGTCTTTATGTCAATCTTCCAATTTTGGAGCGGCCCACTACTAAACACTCACACACATGCATATTTTGGGAGATGAAATTAGTAGTACATGAACATTCTTAAATCCATGCATATATATGTATGTTCTGCGTATGTGCGCAAATGTTTAAGGAACATATTTTTGTTTGCACATTAGGGTGCCTTACCAAAATAGGTTGTGGTTTTTTTCACCGGAATTATGAAGTGTATTATATTTTAAGACTTCCGCCAACATATTTGGCACACATATTAAGTCAAAAATCGTATTATTTTCATGGCGTTGCTACAATTTTTGCAGACTTTCTCTCTTCTATCATTTGAGGTGATGTTTTCTGGGAAAATAGTCGTATTTTTGAAAACTAATTTTATTTGTAAAACACTCGCTTGTTAGGGGGGTATTATAAGAGCCCATCTTACGTAAATTATAATATTTTTTTCGAAATATTTTGGCGAAATAAGTTTTACAATGGCGATGGAAAAACAGTGCCGATTTTTTTTCGTATGGAGATGGATGCACTCTAATGTACATACATATGCACATTTGTAAATATTTGTTTAGCATGAAGTCAAGCAAATTTGCTGTGTTATCCCAATTTGTAATTTAACACTTACGTACATGTGTAAAAAAAAAACAAGATTTCTGCACAATTATGTACCGTATTTCCTTTATTATGAAGTCGTTAAAGCCGGTCATGATTTTTTTTTGTTTTGTGTGGCAGTGCGCAACTTTAACCACTGTACTATGATGGTCGTAAAAATTCGTTGTTTAGAGGACAAATTTTTTAAGAAAGAGCAGTTTTGCATACAAGAGAAATTCGTTACAGAGGATTTCGCTAAAGAGAATGTATGAAAAAAAAAATAAAAAATTACAAGTAATTTCTAACCAAAACCGACTTCAATTTTAATATAAAATTTTATGAGTACCGTTAATTTCTTTATAATCCAATGATCGGATCTAAACCAAATTAGAATGGGACCACATCGGAGATACCACCTTTCCATTAAAAAAATAAATATAGAAATCGGTTAACGTGGTCCAAAGTTATGCGGTAACATACAATAAAAACATTCCGACGAATTCTCCATTTTTTGAAGTAGGTTAAAAAATATAGAAGTCTTCAAACAAACCGTGTTTAAGGAGGAGTCTTCATTGTAGAGGAGTTGATTAGAGAGGATGCGGACAGAAGCGAGATAGTTAGGATCAAATACGTCTACTTTCTCTAAAATTAGCAAATTCTTTTAGCAAGTCGGGATTTTCGAGATTACTTCTATATTCCAGGGACTATTTCCTGATTTTCAGAATTTTCGTTGTATTTATCGATTTTGATATCGATAAATTTATAGATTATTCAACCAATATATTAATCCATATTTTTATAGATATTTGTATTCATATTTGTATCGATTTTTTTATTTTGAAGGATGCAAATACAGTATATTTTGCTTTGCTGCCCATCCATCTTTGCACGAAAAACTTGTGCGCTTAACCGAAAAAAGTACTTTTCGAATTTCTTTACTATTTCAATGAGGAAGTTTTCCGAATCGCTATGAAATCAATGAAGGATAATGAAGGAGCACTTACCGCGTAGAAATTACTGCAAGCGAAATTTTTTCCGAATGGTATCTAATTATCTATGTATATAACTACATAAAATTATAGCCGTTTTAGTTGTTCTGCGGGATGTGTAAAATAAATAAAAGCTTGTAAAATTAGGGTAATTGTAGAGCCAGTGCATGGGCCAATGTGGTCACAGTTGGTATTTGTTGATAATTAAAGGGCACGCATTATATTTAATCTACACGTTATCGCTAAAAGTGGGCCACATTTCCTTCCGTCCGCGAGCCCCACACGTGTTAATCCGGCCCTGTGCATATAAATTTAATTAATCTCAATAATTATTTGTATGGTTTGTTTTTAAAATTATACGTAATTTCTTTTATTTCTTCCATTTATGTATGTATGTATATAGACGAAGATCTCGAAGAGTTTCTCAAAGCGGTGATTACGGCTAACGATCGCGGCATATCACCGTTGCGCAATGCCACAAATGAAATGAACTGGAGCTTTGGTCAAGCATTCTTCTTCTCCAGCACGGTGATAACAACAATCGGTGAGTGCCATTCAACCTAGAAACATACTTTTACATATCAACATACCTACATACATACATTCATGCATATGTATGTATGTATTTTTATGTATTTGCAAAATTGTGGTCAGCCACGCTTGTACAGATTACATTATCATTGTTGATGTCCGCATTTATTGCATTTTGTTAATCACCCCGCACAACGGCATGCAAACACACATACATACAGACATCCACACATAGGCATACACATTTATGTATACACACATATTTACTTATGTACATATGTATGTATGTTTGTACGTAAGAACATTAAAACTTCTGCCTTCTGATTTTTGCATATGAAATATTTTCACCTCT